>NW_020524225.1:0-36634 GCF_003368295.1 Carassius auratus
TGTTTGTGTGTGTGCATGTGCATATGTGTCTGTATGTGTATATGTGTCTGTATGTGTTTGTGGCTTATTTGGATGGAAATTAAGATTGGATGCACCAGTTTCTAACGGAAATGTACATTTCAGTTGAAAAGAAAATCATAATTTAATAGAAGAACTACTTTTTTTTTCCATTTTCCATTGTGGTACACTAGCTGTTGCCATATGGCAACAATTTCCTAAATACCCCCCAAAAATCTGTTTTGATTTGTATAATTGAAGTTATTTCATGTAGGCTACTATAAACGTATTTAAAAATATATTTAACGTTTAGAATATAATACATTCAATAAAAGCCCCTTTCCTCAAATCTTGCCCTGGAGGTCCAATGCACTGCAGAGTTTAGCTCCAACCCTGATGAAAGTCTCCTGCCTGTGATTTTCTAATCACAAAGACATTGATTGGCTTTGATTAGCATGGTCAGGTGTGTTTGATTAGGGTTAGAGCTATACTCTGCAGGAAAGTGGGTATTAATAGCAAAGGCAATTTATTCCATGCAAGTGTAAAGTCAATTCTAAATGTATGGGGAAATATTGTACAGTAATTCCTATTGAGGTATTCTGATCTTTAACATAAAAAATTTTAAAACTTATTTGGCCTAAAAAAAAATATCAATGTTTAAATGTACTGACAGGCTTAAAAAATCAACTGACAGGCTTAAACTTTCACAATTTAAATAGAAGCGAGGATAAAAATTATAAGTTCTGCAATTAAGCATATCCCCATTATCTGTGTGTGAAAAAAAACAAACAAACAAACCAATTACAATCAAACAAATGAATGAAATAAAATGTGAATCAAAACTTTAATTTATGTAGGTAGGTTATAATCTTTATATTATCTAGCATGTCTCGTCTGTAGTGTCAGTAGATGTCGCTCAACAACAGACTGGGAGCTGAACCAGCGCTGGAGCAGTGACTAAAATAAGCTAATGTGAGTGATTTATTTATTACGGTACAGTAATATAACGTAAGATGTAAAGGTTAACGGTTATTTAAAAGGGTTGAGCCTTTCATTATGTCCTGTCCCGACGACGTCCTGTTTTAAAAGTAACTTATAAAGGAAATCATGTCGAGACAATCCAAGGGTAGTCGATACACGAAGTGTCCATGTTACGGACTATTTTGATAATATTTATATGAACGTGCCTTCCTATTGACTCTTATGTGCTTTTTTGAGTTTGTTCTGTCCACATTAGCAAATGATCACCAATCGAAACAGTTTCTGTAAGTCAAGTAGCCTGCAGAAGAACAGACAGAGTTGTGAATGATTACAGTGGTGACGAATTGTGCTTTCTTGCAGTTTTCATTCCAGAAATAAATTGAGAATTTTGCGTGATGTTGCTTTTGTCAAAATAAGGGAATTTATGATTTTTAGGCAAACAAACCATTTTGCTTTGTTGTTAAAGAACTGGAACTGTGAACGTTTGAGTGTGTTTTTGTATGGAATGGTTTACACCACAGGGTGGCAGTATGTGGTCAATGGGGCAAAAGCCATTTTGCTTAAAGAGTTGAATAAATAATTAAATAACGTAAAAAAACAACACATTTAAGAAATAAAATAAATTTAATTCACAATCACATATATAATAAGATATGGTAGCCTATATACTAGAAAATATGATTATATTTAGTCCTCCACCCAAACCACAACAACAGCAGTCTATATGTTTGTTTGCTCCTCTAAACAAAGCCTGCCTTGTTCTCTTTGTATCAGTGTATTCTGGACTTTGCTTCATTGATTTCCCTTGATCCAGCTGGTACAGTGGCACAGCTTCGATTAGTGCTCCTCTCTGAACAACTGCCAGTGTAACAGTGTTGTAGGTAAGACTCAATAATACTGCTAATATATCAATTACACAGCTTGGTTTTTATGTATAGTGTATGTTATTTTGAATTGGACCCATTTGATACATTAGATTCAGTTTGCTCAGTGTTCTAACAAGTTTAGTTCTGTTGCTAACCCTTGTGAAAATAATTACACTTTTAAACATAATTTTAAAAAGTACTTTTTATATAAATAATACTTTAAAAGAATGCACTTAAATGTTAACTGAATGCCATGCTTTATAATTAATTAATTAATTTACAGTTAAGTAAAAATGCATTATAGTGTAAGTTTAAATTAAATGCAGTTCCTTGAAATTTAAATATTTTTTGACCCATTTAAATACATATTTGTAATTTCATAATTCTACTGTCCTTTAAATGTGGTTAAAGTGCCAAATGTACTGACAAACATTTATGATAACTAAAATATATGCATTCCTACTGAAACTTTCTAAAATAAATGTAAAACTACTGTTAAAATTAAAATTAAGTACTTTACGCATACTTTGCTATTTTAGTTAACACATCAAAATAAGTGTACTTCAAAGTCTTAAAAAAGATGATTAAACCTGAGGGTTAATAATGTTCTTTAAAATACATTTTTAAAGTGCCCCTATTATGGGTAATGAAAGGTTCATATTTTGGTTTTGCGAGTCCCCAACAACAGGTCGGCATGCATGCAAGGTCAAAAACACTTTTATTGTTTTATAATATGCATTTATTTTTACCTTACTTGTTCAACGACTCCCAAATGTTTAATCAAATTTTTCCAAACTCCTCCTTTGCATGATGCAAATCTGAGATGATTGGTCCATTGGTCTCATTTTAAGTTCATCATGTCTGTAATGACTAATAAAGCAGTGTTTGTGAGCAGTGCTACTTTTTGTACAGTGTTAATGGGGAAACATATATTTTTACCGCTTCAAAAGCGGCACTTAGTGGCAAAGAATGAATTGACATTTTCATTCAGACCAGGCCCGGCTGCAGGATGAAATGACTGAGGGGGCATGTGAAATTGTTAAGGGGGCTTAACTTTATTACACCATCAATGATTAATACACACTGAGATCTCACTTTTGCAACGACAGATTTTTAAATACAGCGCTCCCTAAAACACTCCATATGCAACTGCAGGTAACCAGAGCTGAAACTGAATTGCTGATAAGAACACGTTCAGATATTTGCTCGATGGACACCGAATGGCGCGGGGTTGGATAAAACCACGCCCCTTGCTTTAAATTTAAACAACTGTATTTTCCATGTGACTTAATACCCACATCAGGAGATCACACAGTCGACAAAAGATAAGCCAGCGTCATTTATTATGAATAATTAACCCTCTCACACTTAAGTTAAAAATATTCTAACTGACTCCCGAGAGTAAGATTTTTCAAACTTACTTACCATGTCATCAACTATCCTATATTCCGATTCTCAAATATGTGTAAGTGAGTGTGTTTGGTCATTTAAAAATCTTTATAACAATAGAGTAAACTTTATAGTTAGCATACTTCCACTGTGTTTATCTGATATGAAAAACACACGTCGGCAAATTATATTTGAATATTTTAGATAGTTTTTGCTGCTTTCACATACTCCAAATGTAGGCTATTGTTTTACCAGTGCTTATGTGTAGCCTATTTAAACGTATGCAATCTAAAATAAACAATATTAGGTTGAAAACACTGCATAGTTGTGATATGACAGCGCTGAGCTCGTCCGTCTCGGGCTCAGTGCCAACCAACGCGAAAGACGTTTGAATCTGGCAGTAACGAGTCACAACACTGAACATTCTAAATCCCATGGGGATAAGGTTAAATTATTATTTAACTCAAAAGGTTGAACATTTTATTTTTAACCATGAATACAAAAATGAAACAGAGGGGGCACAAGTCAGATCTGAGGGGGCATTGCCTACTTTTGCCCCCTTGTGACGCCGGGCCTGATTCAGACCAACACGAAACATATACTAATGTTTCATGTTGACGTCAACATGAAACGGCTTGGGATTCGTTTTAAAAAACGTCTGGTTTCAATGATTCAGAGTCGACTCTTTCTTTTTAGAGACAATATCTTTATACACAGTGCACTTTCAGATTTAAAACTTTGCAGGCTGTTTTCATTCACTTAGAGCTGTGTTACACACTGCATGAAAAGTAATTTTCAAAAATCCATAATAGGGGCACTTTAAATTGACGTCATTACAAAGTGCACTTTTTAAAATTGTCTACTTGTGTTAAATATAGTCATAAATTTGCACTCTCTTTATGCACTTAAACTGCCTTTTATTTAACTAATATCATATTGTCTGCATGTTTATTAAGTGCACAGTCACTACAATTGAGCACACTTCTTTTTAGCATGTGTGTGAGCATAAATACAACATTTCATATCAAATACTCTGTCATTTTTAATAGTGTTGTTCTTTCAGAGAATGTCTGAGAGACAGGGACTGAGGGCAGACTCCACCCACTTCACTTTAGATGGAGCCCCATTTCGGATTCTCGGAGGCTCCATCCATTACTTTCGGGTCCCCAGGGCATACTGGAGAGACCGGCTGCTCAAACTCAAGGCCTGTGGTCTCAATACTCTCACCACGTAAGACCACAACAGATTTTTATTTTCCCATCAGAATCTTCTTGAATGTGAGTCATATTTGTCATGTTTTGTCTGTCAGGTATGTCCCGTGGAATCTACATGAACCAGAGAGAGGAGTTTATCTTTTTCAGGAGGAGCTGGATCTTGAGTAAGGGATATTGCTTTGTTTGTTTATTTATTTAGATGTAATTTATTAATGATATTTCTGAACTATAGTATAAGAAGAAGAGTTTTATGTGAGCCGAGGAAAATATTAATAGGTAAATGCAGAGATGTAGAGATGCTAGAGGTGTTGCCTGTGTTCTGGGGGATTACTGCACCAAATCAGTCTTTCATATATGACTTGTAAATTGTATGTAAGGTGGATTCTTGCTTCAATATAAGTGTTTCTTTCTGGGTTTTTAAAACCCCACAATAACACTAATGGTCAAAAGTTTCAAATAATTACCTTTTTTTCACAGTTTTAAAATAAATATTCTTTGCTCACCAAGGATGCATTTATTTGGTCAAAATACAGTAAAACATTAGTATTGTGAAATATTGAAAAAAAAAAAATATTGTATTTTTTTACAGTATGTAATTTGGTAACAAAGCTGTATTTTCACCAGCCAAACAGTTCTTTTAAATGATAGTAATATTTCAGAACATAACTGTTTAATGTGTATGAACTGCAGTGAAATTTGCCTCAAGAATAAACATTTCATATCACATCCCATTTTAACAAATCTTTGCATCTTTCAAGGGCATACATTCGTCTCGCAGGGGAATTAGGCCTTTGGGTGATTCTGCGTCCGGGGCCGTACATATGTGCCGAGTGGGATTTGGGTGGGTTACCAAGGTTAGTGTCTCACCTGTTATGAAAACGTAAATTTGTTTCTTTTCTTTAGTCTCTTTTAATAAAATATATTTCTTTTTTGCTTACCTTTTTTAATCAGCTGGCTGCTGCAGGATAAGAAAATGAAATTAAGAACAACCTACTCTGGTTTCACAAGTGCTGTGAACTCGTACTTTGATAAACTCATTCCGAGAGTCACACCACTCCAGGTCAAATATGTGTTATTTGTTTCAATTGAGTTTTTATTTGGTTGGTTTTGGTCTTGAATTTGTCCCCACTGCTCTCCCTGCAGTATAAGAATGGAGGCCCTATTATTGCTGTTCAAGTAGAGAATGAATATGGTTCATATGCAAAGGATGAGCAATACATGTCATTCATCAAAGAGGTATGACATGAAATTAAATAATCATTTACTCTGCATTATGGTGAGCCAGTTCTCACAAAGTTTGTTCTCATAATCAACAGGCGTTACTGTCCCGGGGAATCTCCGAGCTTCTCCTCACATCAGACAACCATGACGGGATGAACTGTGGAGGGGTAGATGGAGGTACAGTAGCATTCATATATCCTTCATGGAGTGTCTCCACTGCTTGTTAATAATCTGATAACTCAACAGTATGAATACAAGGGAAATAATCGAATTGCATTTACACTACTTTAAAAAAAATGTTTTAGAAAGAAGTATCCTATGCTGGCTAAGGCTGCATCATTTGATCAAAATACAGATAAAACAGTAATATTGGGAAATATTATTAAAATTTTGAAAAAACATTTTCAAAAATTGAAATATCAAATGAAATATTATACTAATATTTCAAACTTTTGAACATTAGTGTAGGTAAGTAAAGTTCTTTTACCATAGATTATATCTGATTGTCATCTCCTTTAAAAGTCTTGCAGACAGTGAACCTACAGAAACTGACGTTTGGTGATGTACAGCATTTAGCAGAATTGCAGGTCAGTAACAATTTTAGAATGTTTTCAAATCTGTCCGTATTTACAATTTATTTAGTTAAATGACTACAGTGTTAAAATACCAACAGCTGTATTTTTTTAGCACGGATATCTACTAAATCTGCGATATATCCTGCAACTCTTATACTGTACTTTCTGAAGATGAAGTATGATTAAGAAATATGGGTTAAGACAAGGACATCCCTACTTGTTTGTAAAATAAACTTTACATAAATGCAGCCTACTACAAAAAGACAGCCCAAAGTAGGGTAGAGTGGTACCACTTATTTTGTTTTCGATACGATACCGATACTTTTAAAGACCAGTATCATTGATATCGATACTGATACAATACTTTTAAATTACAAAATTTGTTCAATTATTTAATTACTAAGAGTAAAATGGGTAATAATACCCACTTAACATTATATTTCAAATGCATTTTAATGTTCAGTATATTCTTTAAATACAACTTATTAGGTTACTTTGTTTGTTTACACGTGGTTAAAATATGTTTACTGTAAGTGGTGACCATGGAAATCTGCAAATATATAGTTGAACTAAGTCACTTTAGTAAAATCATGATTCAGCTTCATAAGGGACTGTCAGATTGATACTCCCATCTCTAGTATAAAAGAGATTTGAACATGTTCTTGGCTGCAGCCACAGAAGCCGCTGATGGTGATGGAATACTGGTCTGGCTGGTTTGATGTCTGGGGGGAACCTCATCATGTTTTCTCTGCGCCAGGTAAAGAATCTTCCTCATCATGCTTCAAAGTGAGAATGTGGACATTGACACAGATGAACAGACCAAATAGAATGGACACTTTGTTTCTAAGCTTACATTTTGCTTGATACAATGCCATAATATATATGAATGTATAAAAAAGCAATCCATTTACCTTGCGCAAATTGCCTTTCCTTTTGTCAGTATACACTCACTGGCCACTTTGTTAGGAACACCTTGGTAGTACTGGGTTAGACCCCCTTTTGCCTTCAGAACTGCCTTAATTCTTCATGGCATAGATTTAACAAGGTGTTGTAAACATTCCTCAGAGATTTTGGTCCATATTGACATGAGAGCATTTGAGTAAAGTGAACTCATTGTCATGTTCAAGAAACCAGTCTGAGATGATCTGATCTTTGTGATATATGGTGCATTATCCTTCTGGAAGTAGCCATCAGAAGATATGTTCACTGTAGTCATAAAGGGATGGAAATGGTCAGCAACAACACTCAGGTAGGCTGTGACATTTAAACAATGATCAATTGGTACTAAGGGGCCCAAAGTGTGCCAAGAAAATGTCTTCCACATCATTACACCACCACCACCAGCCTGAACCATTGAGACAACACGGGATGGATCCATGCTTTTGTGTTCTTTACCCCAAACTCTGACCCTACCATCTGAATGTCGCAGCAGAAATGGAGACTCATCAGACCAGATAACGTTTTTCCAATCTTCTATTGTCCAATTTTGGTGGCTCTGTGTGAACTGTAGCCTCAGTTTCCTGTTCTTAGCTGACAGGAGCAGCACCCGGTGTGGTCTTCTGCTGCTGCAGCTCATCTGCTTCAGGGTTCGACGTGTTGTGTGTTCAGAGATGGTATTCTGCATACCTTGGCTGTAACGAGTAGTTATTTGAGTTACTGTTGACTTTCTATCATCTCTGACCAGTCTGTCCATTCTCCTCTGACCTCTGACATCAACAAGGCATTTTCGTCCACACAACTGCCACTCACTGGATATTTTCTCTCTTTTGGACCATTCTCTGTAAACTCTAGAGATGGTTGTGTGTGAAAATCCCAGTAGATCAGCAGTTTTTGAAATACTCAGACCAGGCCGTCTGGCACCAACAACCATTCCACGTTCAAAGTCACTTAAATCCCCTTTCTCCCTCATTCTGATGCTCGGTTTGAACTTGAGCAAGTTGTCTTCACCACATCTAGATGCATTTAGTGGCTTATTAGCAATTTGTGCTACCAAGCAATTGAACAGGTGTACCTTATAAAGTTGCCGGTGAGTGTATATTCTAATGTCTGATAAGTTCTCTCTGCTTTGACATGTATTGTGTCTGGATCTCTTCTCTTATGACAGAAATGATCTCTATAGTGCGAGAGCTTCTGGATCGTGGCATTTCCATCAATTTCTACATGTTTCATGGAGGAACCAGCTTTGGATTCATGAACGGAGCTTTGGACTTGGGAACCTACAAACCACAGACGAGCAGCTACGGTTCAGTAGTTTTAATATTTATGACCACTGAGACAATGTACAGTTTGTAGACTCTAAGATTTGTTTTTGAAGGAAGTTAATTATTTTATTCCGCAAGTAATATTAAGTAATAACATTTCATAACATTGCCCATTGTGATCAAACAAATGCAGCATAAAAACATTTTTTAAATATTTTTTGAATGGTAGTGTATATGTGCTTGTATTAAACTTAAACATCGTCCCCTCCGCATCTCTCTTAGATTATGATGCTCCACTCACTGAAAGCGGTGATTATACAACCAAGTATCATCTCTTGAGGAGCCTGCTGAGCACCTACAGCAGTATGTTTCTACAATGTTGTCCCTGATTACAGAATCTGATGTTTTAAAAATGTGTTCATGGAGCTGAAGCTCTCTGTACCTCTGTCCTGGTCTCTTCACATCTGTCTGTCTGTGTTTATGAAAGATGAGCCGATATCAGAGCCGCCAGCTGTGCAGAGCAGAAGAGCATATGAGCCGCTGACAGTCACTCATTATATTTCACTATGGGAGAGTCTTCAGTGTGCAGAAACTGTAAGAACAGTGTATACCACTATTACTTTTTAACCTGTTAAATGTCACCGTCCCGTATACGGGGCGCCTAAATTTACTTCAATATATTACAATTATATCCTAATCTAATCATGACAAACTATATATCGTTGGAAAGGTCTAAGATTCCTAAATAGATATTTGACCACGTTTTGTTGTTAAAAATTATGAAGGAAAAGTAAAAGATTAATTTATAAAAAGAGTGCACCTCAAAACATATACATCATAACAGGAGTTCTAACCTTTGTCACAAAACATCTACTCCGCTTCCTTTTTCCCTATCACATGTTTTAGCAATCATCATAAATTATATATCATTTGAAAGCTTATATACTCCAAATTCATCTTATCAAAACCATTTTGAAATCGGACACTGCGTTACCATGGAAATCGTACTTTAAAATCTTTTAGCGTGGCCCTCCCCCTTAGTGGGAGGGGTCATATTCCAAATATATTACGGTCTTTTAGAATCAAAACTTTTCATAATCTTGACAAAATACATATCGTTGGAAAGGTCTGAGTCTCAAGATTCCATATTTGGTGGTTATTTTGTCATAGACATAATATTGAGAGAGAAATTGATACATTTGTGACAAACAAATGCATCCAAAAAATTCTATGGAGTTTCAATGGCCCCCGGTGGCTTTTTGTGGTATAACGCCTAAACAAAATTGCATAATAACCTACATTTTTTTTATATCAACTTCAAATTTGGAACACAACTTATTTAGACATATGGCTTTAATTTTATAGCAATTTTGGATTAAAACATTTTATACAATATTTATTTTATATAAAATATAATAAAAATAAAATAATAAATGTATTTACAGTAAATTTAAACTTCTACAACTTTTTTATGCTTTCATTTTTTTTAATGATTTCACTTCTGCAATAATCTGCAGGCTGTCTTCTTTAAAAAGAGACCAACCTTTGGTCTATATTCAAAAGCGTTTATGAATTATAATAATTTAAGTGTGAATAGTGTACTTTCACATCTATGTTCAAAAATGGGGGTGACAGTTAAAAGGTTAAAGCACTTCTTTTGTTTCCTCAAAAATGGAACACAAACGAAGATTTTTGTTTGAAAATTCTCTCATAATTTTGTCTGTCCATTGAAAGTACAAATAACCAACATTTTCCAAGCTTTCAAACGTTCATAAAGACATTGTAAAAGTATAGACGGAGCAAGCAGTCAAGTCTTCTGAAGTGAAACAATCACTTTATATGATGAACAGATTTAATTTAGGCTTTTATTCACATGTAAGCATTGATCAACATGAGCTCACCAAATATTGTAAACAAGCTAATCTGTGCTAGTTTGGCATCAAATATACACATTTCATCTTCTGTATAATCAAAACCGACATAGTATTCATGTTTTTATCAATAAATATCCTTTTTTACTAGAATATGTATGTATGAAAATGTGTAATGGAAATGTAGGGAAGAATAATTGGTTTGCGAATACTGCTTCATGTTGAAAGTGAGAACACATTTGGCAAGATATGTTCCCAAAATGACCAAAAACCATTTATCCAATAGCTTTTCAGAGCTGATGATCCTGTTAACATGGAGAGCCTTCCTGTGAACCACAACAATGGTCAGTCCTATGGATACACTCTCTATCAGACTGACATTTATTCAGGTGGAGATCTCAACTCAAGGAACCATGTTCGTGACAGAGCTCTAGTAAGACCTTTTCCAGGTTATTATGGATGACAATAAAGAAAAAATTAAATCAAGGAGAGAATTCTAATTCTTTCTTTTTTTTTTTTTTTTTTTAAAGGTGTTTATTGACCGAGAACTCATTGGTGTTTTAGATTATAGAACACAGAAAGTTAAAATACCTCAAAGTAAGGTAAGTATGATGCATTTCTGCTTTATTAAAGGAATAGTTCACCCCAAAATTCTGTCATTTACTCCCCCTCATGTCGTTCCAAACCTGTATGAGTTGCTTTCTTCTTGGTGGTTCCCATTGACTTCCATAGTAGGAAAATAAATACTATGTAAGTCAATGGGAACCACTAACTCATTCAGGTTTGGAACGACATAAGGGTGAGTAAATGATGAAAATTTTTATTTTTGGGTGAACTATCCCTTTAAGGTTTTACATAAGGGTAATTAAACTAAACAAAACATGTTTTTGAACGTTCTTTTTCTAAATATATTAATATTGTACTAATCTTGTACTAATTATTTTATGTTTAATTATTGTGCATTTCCCTAATTTCTGTTCACAGAGTGAGAGGACCTTGAGTTTGCTTGTTGAGAACTGTGGACGAGTGAACTATGGTCCAGCTCTTGACAACCAACAGAAAGGTGTAGTAAAAACGATCATATATTGTCATGGCTTAATTGCATCTCACTATACTATAGTAATAGATATGAGCAGGAGTGACCATAACAGCATGCTCATTCATTTTTATTTTGATCCATGCAGGGCTTGTTGGTGATATAACTCTGGATAATGTACCTCTAAAAAAGTTCACAATGCACTGTTTGGATATGAAGACCAGTTTCATTAACAGGTTCATTCTGAGTATTTTTCACTGTGTTGTGTATCTACAGTGCTATACTGGTTCTGGTAACTTCAGCTACAGTAAACAATGGCATAACTGGTTTATCTGGGGGTTAAGAACTGGTGTTTTAAAACCAAAGGACAAAACTGAAAGAAACAATACACCCGGAAGTGAAATTACAATTTACTCGTCTTTGCCCATTGGAACAGATTTGGAGAAATTGAGCATTACTTCATTTATTCACCAGTGAATGGGTGCCGTCAGAATAAGAGTCCAAACAGCTGATAGAAACATCACAATAATCCACAAGGAATCCACACCACTGTACTCCAGTCCATCAGTTAATGTCTTGTTAAATGAAAAACTGTGTGTTTGAGAAATAAAGCCACCATTAAGGCATTTTAACTTGGCATATACAAGTCCATAATCCACGATAACACTTCCTCCAGTGAAAAAGTCCATCCTTTGTTGTCCTCTCACATCAAAATCCACCCAAATATAACTTTTTTTCAGAACTGATTTGGACTATTTCACTTGTAAACAGTGATTTTATCATTTATAATCATATTTCTCTCCTGAAACAATATTATGGTTTGAGACCTTTTATTTTTGCTGGAAGCAACCCTTTCAAGTTAAAAATCTTAATGATGTCGATTACAAACTCTCATTTTGTGGATTATATACCTTATTTGTGGGTTATTGTGATGTTTTTTATCAGCTGTTTGGACTCCATTGTGATGGCACCCATTCACTGCAGAGGATCCATTGTTGTGGAAGTGTGTAATGCTATATTTCTTCAAATGTGTTCTGATGAAGAAACAAACTCTCCATATTCCATATTGAATCTCTTCATTTTTCTTAGACTGCAGTCTCAGAAATGGACGTCTGTTGGTACAAAGCCCACCTACCCTGCGTTTTTCAGAGGATCCCTGGTAGTGGATCAGCCCACAGATACTTTTTTGAAGCTGCCAGTGAGTATTCAGCAGATTTCTACACCGTTTTATTTCTGTTTGCTCACATTTGGTTTTCTTCCTTGACTGACATGTTTGCTCGTAGCCTTAGAATACAGAAGACACACAATCTGTTCTGTATTGTTGACAGAATTGGAATAAAGGAGTGGTTTTTGTGAACGGGCATAATCTTGGACGCCACTGGTCAGTTGGTCCTCAGAAAGCCCTCTATCTTCCTGGTCCCTGGCTCAGGAGTGGAGATAATGAGGTAATGATATGTAAACGTAGTGAAGTATGACATGTCTAAACTAGTTCTAGAAAATGTATTCTGCATTAATCAATATAAATTCTGTATACCATTTAAATCCTTTCCTTTTGTTTCCTTTTCAATCTTTTAGATTGTTGTTTTTGAGGAACTCAAAGCTGCGGAAACAATCAGTTTTGCTGAAAATCTTGAATATGGCAAGACCGTCGAAGTATCTACACAACTGTTTTGCACCCTCATATGAAACACACCTGCAGCGTAACAATGAATCTCAGGCTTACATCCATCAAAAACAGATCTGAACTTGAATTACTTAAAGCAAGGCATCACAAGTAAAGAGTACAGATTTAGCAAAGGACTTCCCCATTTGATTAATCAATTCAAATAAAGACAGCTGTTTTGTATTACAGGTTTTCTGAACTATGTTTGAATAAGCACCTAAGACATTATCGGATTAAATATGTACAAATTTGCAACCCTTTCCAGAATAGTATTCTTAACACTGGATAAAGCCAGATTTTGGATATCTCTGTCTATAACTCTGTGTATCAGAAAATACTATGAAAAGTAGAAAAAAAAATCACTTTGAACTTAGAACTTTAAACTTATGTACAAAGAAAAACCCTCTGTAAAAACCTTTTTAATTTAAAGGGTAAGTTCACCCAAAGTGAAAATTCTGTCAGTAATTACTCACCCTCATGCTGCTCCAAACCTATCTTCGGAACACAAATTAAGATATTTTTGATGAAATCAAAACATAAACTTAACTCATAAAATGTTATATTTAAAGTGGTCCATTTTGGCAGGACTAAAAAACATAGCCTTTAAACATTGTACTATAATTTTGACTACAGATAAAGTAAAAGTAATCTGTAATAAAATAGATATTTAAATGTGTATTTTAGATGTTTTCTTTCCTGTAGTTTGATAGAAGACATGTTTTGGAAGCAAACTAGCCCCTCTCCATTCATATATATATATATATATATATATATATATATATATATATATATATATATATATATATATATATATGAACAAATAAAACTGGCCATTGCATGAAAGTTGTAGTGACTTGTCTTATAAAATTACACCTGTACCACCTGTATTAACTTGTCATGTATCATATAGATAAGCACAACGTATATTACATGCAACAGTATTCTCTATAATAGAAGAGCATGCTAGACATAATACACTCCATAAGAGTGCTGATTTGCTTTGTCAGATCACTCTTAACTGTTAAGACAACAGTCAAAGACACATTCCACTAACTGATGCTGGTACACGGTATGACAGAGGAGACCTGTTCTTTTCAAAGTATGTTTTTGATGATTATGGAAGTGTGCTTGCATTTAATCTAATGTTTTCATCTGATTAAAAGGGGCAATGAAGGATCTGACGGTTCTTAGCAGCCACCTGTATGTGTTGCTTTGAGAGAGCAAGCATACATTTGTGTTGTGTGTTTTTTTTTTACTCATTTATTCCTCCTTCTTTGATAACCATTTAACAATTCCATTTAATCATATGATTATTTCTAATAATACATTTTAACCATTTATATATTTTCTTTACGGTTGTGTGGTTTCATGAGATATTTGTCTTCACAAGTAAAAAGATTGTCTCTATTTCAAGGTTTTTAATGACACCGGCTGTGTTTGTGAAGCAGTTATTTTCCATTGATTGTGGTATGATAACACTTGATGGATTTGTGCTGAGCATTGAAATATACACAACTAAGATTATTCAATAAACTGCTCCTTTATATTATCATTACTTGTCTCCTACTTCTGCCCTTCTTTGGCTTTCCTCAATCAGCTTCTTGGCTGATAAAGACTGTACTGTTAACCGGTTTTTGGGAATTAGACAACTTTGCCGAGTAGTTGTTCTGTTACCAGAAAAAAAAAAAAAAGATATTTTCCCACAGGATATTTTCTCACAGGATCTAGTGCCAGATCTTATATTTCTTATATTTTTTAAATCAAAATACCTTATGGTAAACTTATATGTTTAACAACCTTGTTTTGACTGCCAAAAGTAGTTTTCAAAAAGCCTTATAAATATAAAATATAATTTGAGAGAAAGTAAAGATTCTTTACACTACAGTACACAGCATGAGTAAGTGTTTCAAGCTTTCAGTGGCTGTCTGTTTCTATGAAAACTAAAAAGGTCCTGTTAAAGGTTTTATTTTATTCTTTTTTTATATTACAGATGACTGTGTAACGTACAGTACGTGTCTAAATGTGATACTCCTGTTATATTAAGTGATAGGACTTAGCTCTCGAAGTTAAGTTATTTTGTTCGAACAATAGTAGAGCAAAGGTCATACGGTGTCACCTACATTGATTCTGTTCAGTTTAAATAAATAAATAAATAAATAAATAAATAAATAAATGCCTGCGTAACAACAACAAAAAACACTCTTAAATAAAAAAATAAAATAATAAATACATTTTCTGGCGGTGGTTTCTGGAGTAACAGAGGTTACGTTTCAGCCTCCGATTGGATGACTGCGCTGTCAATCACTTTACGGCGCAGCCTGCTATTCTCAAAGTGACTCAGCTGAGAGCGCTGAATGTGCAAGGAAAGACAATTACTCAAATAGCGGAGCAGTTATTCCGCCAATTGCGTAGCACTCTCGTTCCATTCGCTTTCTGTTTGTGTTCATTCATCGCTGCAGCAGGGGAGAAAGAACTGGCAGGTACGGCGTTGTCTGACCTTAACAAGGCCATAAAAACATCAGCAATGACAGTATGTTGAATATTGACTGCCGTCTCGCCATTTTGTGCACGAGAAAAGTCAACTTTGAAACACACGACGGTTAGCAGCTTGCTTATTTACTTGTTTCCATGCTTTTGCAGGACAGGTGGACAGTAGCTCGTTAACCACTAAGCCACTTTAGATATGGACCTATCTGTGGTTTTGGGCTGCTCTCTGGGTGCTGCCCTTGGGGGTGTGATCCTTGCAACCTATAAACTGGGCTTACTTTACCAGCTATTTCATAAGGTATGAAACATTGTGACATCTGCTTTGGTTATAATATATACATTTTCACAACAGAGTTTGACATCTATCTATGTATCTTTCGATCTATCTATCTAGTAGTGACTTTTACATTAATAAAACATGCATGTTTACTAACTATACAAGAACTGTAAACTAGCAGGTGAAGAAGCACATGTTTGCATGAGTATTGTATACTGTACGTGTGCCAGGTGTGCACGTGTATGATTACTATTGCCTTACAACAGCAGCAGGAGTTGGGTTGTGTTTTTTTTTAATTTTGTTAAACCAAACAAAAGTTGCTGTAATGTGTTATAACAGGCCTGCTGTCATGTGGCCAGACTCCAGTGCCTAACAATGTCACTTAAGCATGTGAATTGTATTGCCAGAAATGTATATTTCAACGCATGGTTTGTTTGTAAGGATTAAGTAAACAAGTAAAACCGGTAATGAGTGTCTCTACACAAACCCTGTCTTATCTCTTTTGGCACAGAGTTCACATGAACACAGTAAGATTAGTCTGACATTTATATTTTATTACGGCATGAAATGATCCCCCTCCCCCATTTTTAAATGCTTGAATATATTTTCTAAATGCATGCATGTTAAAACAAAATGTCATAACTGGACCTTCGTTTTTGAAAAATATATTTTCTGCAGTTTATAACGTAGCTGCCATTAAATGAAAACAATCTGCAAAGTTGTTAATCAAAAAAGTGCATGATAAATAAAGATATTGTCACTCAAAAGAGAGAGTCGACTCAGAGTCGCCTTAACGGGTCGTTATATTTTCTAATCTTTTGCCTTTTGCCTGTGAACCCACAATTTCTTAAGAATGGGTAGATTATCGTAGACTGATGCTTTTTTAATTACTTCATTTAATAAAAACTTATGTAGTGTAGGACACAGACATTATAATCATTGTGAAATTGCTGTTTATTGTCCTGCACCGGCAGTTATAGGTTTAATGCGTAAGAGATGAGCGAGTTAAGGATGGTGTTCCTGTGATACAGCTGTTCTGCATCCTGATTAAAAGTTCTTCAAACATTACTGTAGACTTATTTTGGTTTACAAACTGTATTGTTTCATTAGTTAGTCACGTTAGCACTTGGCTAATGTAAAGTACCCACCATTGTTGTTTTAAGTTTTCCAATCCAACCAATCAGAACCGAGAAGGCTTATGGAAGGGAGCGGTTTGCGCCGAAATTGCTAGGAACTAATAATTTTGGAATCATAATTACTCTAATATTAAATGTATATTCTGAGAAAATTACAACGTTTTCTGACCTTAGATGCATTTAAACCTGTTGTAGGGGAATCCAACACGATATTAGGACACTTTAAAATACTATATGACCTGCTCTTTAACATCCAATCAACAACCAACTCGTTGAACCAAGTCCCACCCAAGTTTATTTTTCCTATAATCTGTCACAGTTGGATGCACTGAAAAAATTGGTAGTAAATTTCTTTTTTATATATATATAAGCAAGTAAGAGTCCATTATATGTGAAATTTTAAAGTAGAAGTACTACAGTAGTATTGTACATTTACATTTAGTCATTTAGCAGATGCTTTTATCTAAAACAATTTATAAAGGAGGACAATGGAAGCAATCAGTATATACAAAAGAGCAATGATATGCAAGTGCTATAACAAGTCTCAGTTAGTTTAACACAGTACATGTAACGAGGTTTTTTAAAATTATATTAAATCAAAAGAAAATAGAATAGAAAAGGAATAGAGCAAGCTAGTGTTAAAGGCCTACTGCCAAGCTAGTGTTAGTGCACTCTTTTACTATTGCTAATTATATAATAATAAAAATAATATAATTAGAATACAAAAAGATTAGAGAAGTTAGTATGGTGGTTTTGTAGGCAAACATTAATGACTAATTTTATGCAAGCAGCTGTTGGTAGCCAGTGCAGATTGATAAACAGAGGTGTGATGTGCATTCTTTTTGGCTCATTAAAAATTAATCTTGCAGCATTCTATATTAATTGTAAAGGTTTGATAGAACTTGCTGGAAGACCTGCCAAGAGAGCATAGCAATAGTCCAGCCTGGGCAGAATAAGAGCTTGAACAAGGAGTTTTTGAAGCATGCTCCGAAAGAAAGGGCCTCAACTTCTTGATGTTGATTGAAGCTAATCTGCATGACCGGTCCGTTTTAACAATGTGGTCTGAGAAAGTCAGCTGATCATCAATCATAACTCCAAGGTTTATGTCTGTTTTTGGAGGAGGTGTTGTTGATGTGCCTAACTGGATGATACATTTGTGATGAAATTATGGGTTTGATGGAATCACAAGCAGTTCTGTCCTGGCAAAGTTGAGTTGAAGGTGATGGTCCTTCACCCAGCAAGAAATGTATCCTAGACAAGCTGAGTGGTGAACAGGATGGAATGAAGGTAGAGTTGAGTATCATCAGCATAGCAGTGGAATTAAAAGCCATGTTTCTGAATGAAAAGAAGTGGCCCAAGAACTGAGCCCTGAGGCACCCCAGTAGTAAGATGTTGTGAATTGGACACCTTCAAGATACCTTGAAGTACCTATCCGAGAGATAAGACTCAAACCACTGGAGCGTGATTCCTAAGATGTCCTTTAGGCCCAATAGGGTTGACAGGAGGATCTGGTGGTTAACTGTGGCCAAAGCAGCAGACAGATCCAGCAAGATAAGTATTAAAGATTTGTAATCTGCTCTAGCCAGTCTTAGGGCTCCAACAACTGAGAGTACGGCAGACTCGGTTTAATGTCCACTAATGAAATCAGACTGGTTGCTGTCGAGGAGGTTGTTCTGTGTGAGAAAGGCAGAGGCTTGGTTGAACACAGTTTGTTCAAGTGGTTTTGCAATGAAAGGAAACCGTTATGTAATTCTCTTAAGAGATTGGTGAAGGGTGGGCTTTTTAAGTAGTTGTGTTATATGAGCCTGTCTGAATGCTGAGGGAAAAACACCAGTGTGAAGGGATGTGTTAATGATGTGAGTGAGTGCAGGTACAACTGCAGGAGAAATGGCTTTAAGGAGATGAGATGGAATAGGTTGAACAGACAAGTAGTAGGATGATTAGGAAGGATGAGTTTGGAGACTTCTGTCTCAGTGAAGTAATTATTAAAAAACTTATTCCATTTTTGTTTTATTTACTACTTTGAAAAATCTTATTTTTTTCTTCAGCGTGTACATCACAATACAAAAAAAGATATTTCACTACTTTCATTTCATTGAAACTTTAATGTTAATCATTCCCAGACAGAGAGACAGAGTCCTCGTCATGGAGGTGAGAGTGTGGCGGAGGTTTTGCGAGCTCATGGTGTCAAATTTGTCTTCACGTTGGTGGGAGGACACATCTCACCCATCTTGGTGGCCTGTGAGAAACTGGGCATCCGCATTGTCGACACACGCCACGAGGCCACAGCTGTGTTTGCTGCCGATGCTGTAGCAAGACTTTCTGGTAAGACTGAATCAAAAACAGAAAAGCATACGCATCATGTTAGAAGATGTAGGAGAAGCTGGTTAATCTTGTGTTTTGCTAATATAGGTACAGTCGGTGTGGCTGCGGTGACGGCGGGGCCGGGGCTGACGAACACAGTGACTGCGGTGAAAAACGCTCAAATGGCCGAATCACCGCTGCTTCTGATTGGTGGTGCTGCTGCCACTCTCTTACAGGTCAAGAAGTGCTGTATAGTTTATGAGTCATATTGCTCTCTGCTCTGGTTAACTTATGTCTCTATAACTTGCTTATCTTTTCTTCATTTTTTTATCTGTGTCTTGTGTAAACACTGGATTTTATCTCAGTTCCAGAGTGATTCTCAGGGATCTAGCCTTGAACCATGACAGCAAGGATTTTAAAAAATCGTCATTAACACAAAATTGAAAATGACAAAAAATGTATGACTGTTTGGTAACCAAACAAGTTGTCTTCCATTGTATGGAGACACCGAAAAGTCGCAGACAATGAAAAATATGTTCTAATTCCAACAACATTGTTGTCATTGATATAGTTATGGTGTGGACTTGCATATTGTCATAGAATTAGAATGATTATTACAACTTTATAGTTATATTAATTGTCACAGTTGTTGTCTTTTGTGTAAGTTGAATATCTGTTAAATGATTGTTGGTTGTAACCTGCATCATTCATTTGTCATTAATATTATGTCTGATGGTTTCTTTGCAGGGTAGAGGTGCACTGCAGGATATTGACCAAATGTCCCTCTTCAAGCCTCTATGTAAGTTTTGTGCATCAGTGAGGACTGTGAGAGAAATTGTTCCCACTGTCAAAAAAGCCTTGGCCGCTGCACAGTCTGGCACACCAGGTACAGTGACGCCGAAACATACTCTACAGGCTTAATGCCTTTAGGTGAAATTTGCCATTGTGACATTCAGATATTCTATTATCTTGATTTTGTGCAAATCCGAGGACTTTTTATTTTGGGTGGGTGGTTTATATGAATGGGTCTTGAGGGGAACTGACTCTACATGCTGAAATTTTTAATGTCTAAATTTTCTTATAAATGTGTCTTAACAGTGTTTGAACACAACTACCCTATTAGGGCTCACAATAAAAAAAAAACAGAAGATCCGATTGTCATGCATATCTTTCAGTGAAGCAAGGTTCTGTGATCAGCAGTAAATCTCCATCCAAAGGCTAGAGGGTGCTCTCGCGCTGAAACTTCAAATATGCCACGAATAAGGAATCGTAGCTGGATAAACAGAAGATTTAACTGCTTTTATTTCATTTACTACACAGAGCCATAGATCACTGAGAAGCTATGCAAACAGCTGTCATTTCTTCAACTTCAGTGATTTTTTTTCTGCGTAATTTGTCAGTGAACTATAGCTCTGTGTAGTACATGCTGCTCCATCTGAAAGCACGTGATGATGATTTACTGCTGATTACAGAATGTCTCAGGTTACTTATGTAACCATAGTTCCCTGAGTAGGACACTACATCCTCTAGGGGTCGCTATGGGCAGCGCCTTGTCGTGACCCTTGTCTGAAGCATACATTGAAAAACACCAACAACATGTTGGCTGGCGATAGCCCATGACGTCACTATCGGTGCGACTGATAGAACACATCATCCACTTCTTAGTCTGAAGCTTGCGTTTGAAGCATGGCTTCCCTACTCAGGGAACCGTGGTTGCATATGTAACCTGAGACGTTCCCTTACAAGGGAACTTCAAACTGCATCCTCTAGTGGTCATATGGGGAACAGTATACCCACATCACTGAGTAGCGTGCAGGACAGAACCATGGCAAGCACTAAGTAACAACTCTACCATTTCCATCGGAGATGTCCCTGGGACATTAGATGGCTGTCCATGACATTATTCCTTACGACCAAAGGCCTAGTATAGGCTACAGACCCAAACTTACCAGTTAGGGCCAGACTCCTGGGCCCAAGGTAGAGCTCAAGGGTTGGAATCAAGAATAGATTTCTTTAAAGGGATATGACCAAGAGCCTAGCATCAAACTAAGTCTTGGTCTGTCACACAGGGGCTACCGCTTGCTATCGCATACGCTTGCTGAAGGAACGGTCACAACAGATCACTAGTAGCAATACCCTGTTTAAATAGGTATACTGAGGGAACATAGGTGGAGTGACGCCCAACATTAACAGGGCTTTTACAAGCTCAAGAAAGGGCACTAAGCAACCGCGCAAAGCCCTCACCATATAGGATTTTAAAAAAGAACACCGAGTACTAGCGTGCGAACTTAACATAACATTGATTTTAGGATACTGTTCTAAAGGGCTCTCATGGCACTCTGAAAGGGCAGCTCATAGATGGAATAGTACATCCCAAAACCAATATGTTTGACCTACCACATGTTCTAATGCTGGAACGGCTAGCAGTAATTTACTTAGCTGAGGGAGCCTTAACCCAGATCTCAACGGGAGAGGGGGATCGACCTACAGTATGATCATTAGAATCAGAAGGGTAAGCATACTGCAAGCTAGCCAAAAACTCAGTGCATCAGAGAGGCGGAGGAAGGGCCTAGTTCACCTGATGCTGCTGGTTCCAGGTGCTCTGGAAAAACAAAGAACTTCTGTGGAGTTGAATTCCTTGCTCTGTGGGCTGTTCTCATGGTAGTTAAAGGCTAGATAGGTAAAAGGGCATTACTTGAAGCTAAAAGCAAATGCTAAGAGCTAAAACTAAAAGCATAATGCTCGATGCCTCACAGGGCCGTGCACAGACCTTTTGAGGGGCATGTGCTGAAACTGAAAAAGGGCACCCCCCCCCCCCCCTTTTATATCAAGATTATTTAGTAAGCCTGCATAAAAGGAAGAAATGGTCACATCTTCATGACAAATTCAATAACACAAAATAATAGTCTCAAAAGCTTTAGATTTATTCACGATTAATAACAACCATAATAATAATATTAGATAATTAGATAATATAGATAAACAGGGTTTTAAGGGCTTCTTTAAATCTAATACAACAGCAACCTTCTGTGACCCATGTATCTGGCAAAAAATTGATACTGTGGTGGACCAGGGATGTTGGTCTCTTGAAGGTCTCTTATTCACTACACTTTCCCTAAAATAAGCCAGCAATGAAAAAATAAATAAAAATAGTGTGAAAAGTACAGTTGCAGTGAAAAGCATTTCTGAAGGATCACGTGACACTGAAGAGTACTGAACTGGAGTAATGATGCTGAAAATTCAGCTTTGATCACAAAAATAAAATCACATTTTAAAATATATTCAAATAGAAAACAGTTATTTAAAATTGTAAAAATATTACACAATATTACTGATTTTGCTGTATTTTGGATCAAATAAATGAAGCCTTGGAATGAATCATGAATTACATTCTGCATGATAAAATATAAAGATTTCAGTGATCTTCTGTAATTTTTTTTTTAGTTACTACTACATTACTGTAGTAAAACCGTGTTTTACAACATTTTATACAGAGAGTATACAGAGAGTATATCATAACATGATTAGCCTAAATGTTAATAAATTAAGTCTATCAGCAATCATGAATCAAAGAAGAAATTTCTTAGAAATATATGTTATCTAGGTGACGAGGATCACTCGCTGCTTTGTGTAAGTTGTGTAAGGCTTTTTGCTTAACAGCGGGGGGCGCACCTGTTATGATTTCCCGATGGTAAAAACAAATTATGTTGTTGTATTACTTATCAATATATAGTTTTTGACCAGCGAATGTGTGCAAATGTGATTTTTTTTCTGTCCGTCATTAAAACGGCGACGGTGCCTGCCGCTGCCGGCATCACATTACATTTTCATCTACAGGTTACAAACTAGTTTTTTTAGGTATATAGACGGAGCGCTCAGTTTTTCCTGTGGTAAAATGCATTTGGCCAAATTAGCATTTTATAAAAGATGAAATGCAACTGTATGCACAGGCTATTTAAGTGTTGGCTATATATTGGCTATGACTAGATGGCAAATGCTAGCCCTCTCTCTCAGGCGACGTCCCACATGTCTCAGCCAGTGAGTCAGTCAGACATCAAATAAATAAAATATGAGCCTTTATAGACAGTGTTTAGTAGTACTTATTCAAACAACAAGATATTTATTTACCCTTCGCAAAACTGTTCAGCTCAGCTATTGCCTACTGTGCGGCTGCTGTGGAACTTCAGTTGATTCGATGAATATAGAGGGGGCGGAGTTATCAGCTTACTGACAGCTTGAGGATCGAATAAGATTTACACAAGCTCGTTTTAAGAACTTTAATTTGGTAAAACAGACAGACAGGCGTAAAGGGTGACCAATAGCATTGATTAAAAAAAATAAAAAATAAAAATAAAAAATAAAAACACCACCAAGAAAAGGGCACTTCGGAGTGTAAGGGCAAAAAGGGCATGTGCTCTGCACAGGTTGAGCCCTACCTGTGCACGTGCCTGATGCCTCAGCAAGAGGGGATATCCTGGACAACCAGGAAATTTTGTAGTGCCGTGCCAGGGGCCTGATGATCAAGAAGGCTCCCGCAGAAGCCTATGACCTGGCCGCATGATCCAGGAAGCATGAAGCCGGAACCAGGGCTATCATACTGGCTGGACACAATATCGATGAGTGAAGTAACACTGCAAGTCGATCACCTGGTTTCTGAATGCAGCCAAGTGGGGTGCTCACAGAGGACCTACCTTAGAAAGGACAGAAGCCCACAGGTCCTGGAAAAACACTGCAAAGAAATCTCATAGAAGGATTATAAACACATAACCACCAGCACATTAATACATACATATACACACACACACACACACACACACACACACACATACACACGCATGTATGTATGTGTGTGTGTTCCTTTGCCCCGTGATTCCTCCTACCCCTACACGCAGGTGGGGTAGGAATGTGAGCTGCGACTCTAGACTTCTAGAGCGCCGCCATTGTGTCCAGCTTAGCCACAGCCTGACCTGCTGCTGCGTATGACCCTGTCATTTAACAACATGTCTCCTGAAGGGGCTTAGATGGCAAGGAGGGAGTGTTAAGAGACGATGCCTTACCCATAGAGAGATAGCTAAACAGCGTCTATTCTACAGGGGGCATCCTTTCGTAGCCGTTTTCGTGTATCGCATCGATATTGGCATAAGACTTATGCTGGAATCTATGGATGCATGAGGAAAATGGTCTCTTCCATTCCTTCTCGATCTCTGTATGGCGATCAGGAAGAAATGGAAGGCTTAGCTGGAGGGCTATGGCAAGAAAGATAACTCTCATAGAGAAGACCTTGCGGCGTCACTTTCTTAGCTGGCTTCGAACGGTCATCCTCAGACGACAACTGCTCTTCCTGGGCCAAACTCAGCATAGCACTGGCCCCCGGATCAGACGATGTTAAAGAAAATAACATCATCCTCTAGCGGCTCTCTATCGTTCACAGCCGACGAGCGCGTAAGGAAAAGTTCCTCTTTAAACTCATCAGCCAGATCCACTTGCGATCCCCACAAGCTCATTCTCCTCCATGCCTCAGCAGCGGCGGGTCTTGAACTGCGGGAAGCATATGGCTGCCCTCTGTCCTCGAAAATCAGTATTCCCTGATGACAAGCAACGATCTCTGCATTTTTATGTTTGGGTGAAGAGCATGTACGTGATGTCCTCAAGGGGGCAATTTGCGTGCATTGTCAGCGTTTTCTGATGTAAAAGCTCTGCTCTAATAACGACGACACGGATGCACACATCCTGTAAACGTTTTGCTAGTTCTCGCCATGATAGAATAAAGATCGCTCGTACAGTATTCAAAATGTATGCTTCAAACAAAACAGTCAGTGAAGACGAAGACGAGGATGCCATGTTCTCCTGGTGCCTACTTATACTATATTCGCACCGGTAGTGACATAATGGGCTGTTGCTGGCCAACCTGTTGGTGTTTTTCAATGTATGTTTCAGACTGGTCAAAATGAGGCAGTCCCCATAGTGACCCCTAGAGGACGCAGTTCAAAAATCCCTTGAAAGGGAACCGGCTTTACTAACAAAGTGCCCATGACAATTTCATTTGATTAATCGTGCCCTATACCCTACAATGATAAAAATTCACCCCCTTTTTTAAAACCCAGGAAACCTAAACAGTCTCAATTATACGCATGACATCATACTGCTGAGGCCCCGACCATGACCACTACTGTACTGTCCCATATTGGCATATTTCCACCCTCAGCCATTTGCACAATGTCTGCCATTTTCTTTGCGCTCGATCAGCTGTAGTGGCAATAGCGTCTTGTAAGCAATGCAGCTGTTTTGTAGTGAACAAAAGAGATTTAATTCTCTCCCATTTTCTTAATGTTTGTTTTTGATGATAATGGCTTGCTGTGAACAGAGCTGTTTTTGACCAGGTAAAAAGGGTGAATGTTTTACAGGACCATTGAGGAATTTTTACCAAAGTACTGTATGTTTGCAAATGTTTCATGAAGACCCGTAACGAATCATTCCAAATTGTGGAAAACTTTGTAATGTGTGTTTTTTTTATTATTATTTTTTTATGTAAATGAGTGCATATTGCATATGAGTAAATAAATAAATTCTGTGAGCATAATTCTACAGTATTTCTTTCATTCACAGGCCCAGTGTTTATAGAGTTTCCCATAGACACGCTGTACCCTTACCATGTGGTGGAAAAAGAGTTTGCCCCTAAAAACACTCCCAAAGGCCTGATGGGGAAAATCATTGCATGGTATAAACATTTCTCACTATTCAAATACTATTATTCCTGCATTATTCCTTGTTATTAAATGACAAGCAATGTTTTTTTAGTTTTTTTTTTTACTAATTGACTTTAGCCTGACTGAAACAATTGCTGTTCTTGTCATCACATAGGTATCTCCGGAATCATTTATCAAACTTGTTTGCTGGAGCTTGGGAGACACGTGATCTGTCTCCACTTCCTGTTCACATCCCACATGCCACAGAGGATGAGGTGAAACTTGTGTACCCTGTTGTGGCATATATTGTATTGGAAGTTAGACTGTAGATTCAGCTGATCATGATAACAATAATATTACAAGATTCTGTTATCAGCATCCAGTCTCAGTATATAACACCTTACATAAACGACACCTGGTGCCAGTTGCATAAACGTGTCCTCTATGTGAAGACAGTGTCTTAAGAACCAGTCTGACCAAATAGTAGTTAAGAGGTAATCAGTCGTATGGAGTCTAACTTCCCAGTGACCACCTTTTAAAGAAACGTAAAAATAGCAAATAAATAAATAAAAATAGGTAACTAACTTGTAAGACTAGTCTAAATTATGCAACTGCCCCAAGAAAGAAAGCTCAAAGATGAAGGAGAAATGTTGAAATGTTGACTTGTGCCCCAAATACAGAAGATAAGATCACATTGCACTTTGAGTTGCTCTTAACCTTTTACTCCTTCTAGGTCCAAAGGTGTGTGGAATTAGTGAGCAGAGCCAAGAAACCTGTCATACTGTTAGGCAGTCAGGCAACATTGCCCCCTACACCAGCGGATGATGTCAGGTAAATTAGTAGCTGTCTCTTCAAATGTTCATTGAACAGTTCAGGGGTCGCCTTTTCGGGTCTGTAAATCTCTGACCTTTGGGTCACCAGTTCTAGATTTACCCACTACAACACTTCCTGTAAATTAATGCTGACATATTACATGAATTCATACATTGCCAGTCAAAAACGTGGATGCACCTGCTCAGAGACAAAAGTATGAGATAGCACATAAGTTTGCCAGTTATGAAGTGAACAGAAATGTGAAACAAATCAATACCATATTTTGACTTTAGTGTGATTAATATGTAACTAGGTTCATGAAAATGCATCCTGGAATGATGTAAAACCGTATTGAAAAATTTAATGTATGGTAACTTCCCACTCTCTAATTAATCTATTTAAAACATTAAAGTTATTAAATATTATTTCTTTACTTATTTAGTTAATACAGAAGCACAGCTGTGTAAATGTGTCTTCAAATGCCATTTCATGCATTTCAGTTTCAACTTTTAGATAAGGATTTCTAAGATCCTAAGAAATGTAAGTTAAGTTGACTTTTGGTACCGTATATATGGATTACATTGATCAAAAATGCATTTGGTTTCAAGTCCAAAACAACCAGTGATTACAGTACATGATTGAACAAAAGCACCCATATCACGTGCATTTAGTCAATTTTTAGTCAGATTTTTTTTTTTTTTCTATGCTTCGTTCACAGAAAGGCCTTAGAATCTTTAGGCATTCCCTGCTTCTTAGGTGGAATGTCCCGAGGGATGTTGGGAAAGAACAGCCCACTGCATATTAGACAAAACAGGAGAGATGCCTTGAAAGATGCTGACCTCGTGCTGCTGGCAGGTGAGAAACAATGCCACCTACTGAACTGTTGGAATATGTGCAGAAATGTTTTCCATGCACATACTCATTGTTTGGAAAGTGTTGAAATCTCCGGGAATTTTAAAAATGTGATTCCATGCCTGGAAAAGTCACTTAATACGTTTCATACATTCATTCACAAGTCATGGAATTATTTATAAAATATTCAATTTTGTGGGAAAGTGTGGGAACTCTGGGTTTTGCGTAGTTCTTGTTCCTGAATGTGTTTGTTTTGGTGCATAGGCACGGTGTGTGATTTTAGACTGAGTTACGGAAGAGTGCTGAACAGACGGAGCAAAATCATTGCTGTCAACAGAGACCGGAGTCAGCTACTAAAGAACTCCGACATGTTCTGGAAGCCAACAGTGGCCATTCAAGGTAAACGGCTACATTTTACTTTTAAATAATATATAGTTCTGTCATGACATCTGTTGGGGTGATTGGCATGGTAATAATGTACATCACTGTGTTAATGTATTTGTTCTTGATGGAATTGATCTGCTAAGCTGCAGCTGCAGTAGAGCAAGTACAGAGACTTGCTACTGCTGATAAATCCACAACATGCTGATGTGAGCATGTAATGCTGGGTATACACCAAAAGATAATCGGGCTGATTTTGGGCCAATTTCCCCCTTCTGACAATCCTAGCTATGTCCCGATTATCTTGATGGTTCTACAGATTAGCTTACAGATTTTCTCTTGGTGTGATGTATGTTAAGCGTCTCCGAACCGGAGCCGCCCCGATCACGAATCATAAATATTCAACATGTTTAATATTTATGATCAGAAATCCTGTAAAAAATCTTTTGGTGTGTATCCAGCATAAGAAATATTGCTTCTGCAAATATAACATACATTAAATAACCCCCATATCATACATGAATCACCTCGTAGCAGATCTACACAGGTGGAGCTGGGGAAGGTGGAGGGTTTCTCAAGCAAGCTGCAACTGCTACTGCAAGCACTAGTCATACATTTGAATGTTGAGCAGCAAGCTCATTGGCTACCGATGCAGGAGAGAACCAATCAGCTGTGCCATGTAATAATGATGTCATTAGGTCCGATTGAGTTTGACCTATCAGACTACGCCATCTAGAGTTTCATTCCAGAACTAGTACAGTTAATATATTTGTATTTCCTTTCCTAACTTATTTAGGTGATGCTGGTTCTTTCCTCCTGCGTCTCTCAAAAGCCCTGAAGGGACACCGATGTCCAGAGGAATGGCCTAGGAGCCTGAAAGAGGGAGATGCCATCAAAGAGAAAGCTAACAGGTGACCTTATCTCAGCTGCTTGGATCCATTGTCTCTGGAGAGAGAATCAGGCCTACAGTACTTGGCTAAAAACATATAGAAATCCCACAATTGGCAGTGTTCCCTCCTGATAATTAAAAGGGCTGTCTGTCCATATACTTTTGTCTATGTTTCATGTTGTCTAGCAGTATAGGTTCTCATTATGCCAGTTTTTGCCATCAGAGCAAAAGCGGATGAGAAGACAGAGAGGCATTTGAACCCCCTGAGTGTTTTGCATCGTGTGGATGAGCTCTTGGCTGAGGACAGCATCATAGTGGCTGATGGGGGTGATTTTGTCGGCAGCGCTGCATATATCATGAGACCCCAGGGCCCACTCCGCTGGCTGGACCCAGGTTAGTGGCAGAGTGTCACAGCTTTTGTGTTTGAGATTTAGGATTATCCTCTTTTGTTCAGATGCTCTCAACGTAAGATGATTCATGCTTTTTTGAATTTACATAACAGCACTTAACAAAACAACATATCCATATATATTGAAATCATTTTTAATACATTCGTCTTTTGTCCTGACAAGCAACATTAATTTTTTATTATATTTTTGTTTATTTCCTGCAGTTATATTAAGTTTTGGTACAATCTAATTCCATAATAATCTTCAGTACTTTTTTTTAGTCAAATCCACTTGTAGTATTTTTGTTCATAATGATTTGTGGCTTCCCTTTTCCTCAGGGGCCTTTGGGACTCTGGGTGTTGGAGGAGGTTTTGCTCTGGGGGCAAAGCTTTGTCGACCTGAGTCTGAGGTAAGATTTTAAATCAAATATTTTTTCTTGTTTAAAAATCATGTTTTACTAAACGCTCCATTGTGTGCACAATACAGCTTTAATCACATTAGAAGGGAGCGTATGGACAAAGCCAATGTCTTGTTTGCAGGTATGGATTGTTTACGGCGATGGCTCACTTGGATATAGCGTGGCTGAATATGATACCTTCACACGTCACAAGGTACCAACCATAACACGTGTAACAACTCTTACAACACTGTCTTTTACAGCATCCAGTTCAGAATGTAGTAGAATGAATGTGTTTTGTAAAAATGCAGAACGTCTCCAACCTCTTAAAGGGATAGTTCACCCAAAATGATGTCATGAATTTGCTCTCGACTTTTGTTCATTTTCGAGAAACAAATGTAGATATTTTTAATGAAACCTGAGGCATTTCTGTTCCTCCACTGAAAGTCCATTTCATCAAAACTTTAATGCTTCAAAAGTTATTAAAGTTCATTAAAATAACACCTATGAATTGAGAGGTTTAATATGAGTATGAGACATGATCATTTTGTATGATAAACAGATTGTTTAAAATTATATTTAGATAAAACAAGCACAAAGGCAGCAAAAATGAAACACTTGGCCATAGACCTCCACTGTAATATAACTATCAACACTTCTTTTTCTTTTAACCATCTTGGATATTCTGAATGGAATTTGATGGTGCTATTTTAACCTGGAATATTCCTTCAAAACATCCTTGCTGTGGCTTCCCTTGCTTTTCTCTTGACTGCCTTGTGGTCTCCCGTCAGACCCCAGTGATCGCTCTGGTGGGAAATGATGCATGCTGGAGTCAGATCTCCAGAGAACAAGTGCCTATGCTCGGGAGCAACGTAGCCTGTGGTCTTGCCTTTACAGGTGAGAGGCTTTGGTGCAGTGTAATCATTAAATTCTTGTTCACTGCATTTGTTTGAATGTCTTTGCAGTTTGTTTAATGTAACGATTAAGCTCTTTTCCTAAGGGATGTAATGTATATTCATCAGTCATAGTGAGGAGTTGCATCACTTGCTGTTCCATTCCACCTCTTCCTTGCAGATTACCATATTGTAGCCGATGGTTACGGGGGCAAAGGTTACCTGATTGGCCGAGAGGATGAGTCGCAGCTTGATGACATCATTAAAAAGGCGCAGAAGGAGTGCAGAGAGGGAAAGGCCGTTCTGCTGAATGTTCTTATTGGAAAAACTAACTTTAGGGAAGGTTCAATCTCAGTTTAAAGAGAAACACTGTCCTGCCTAGATACCCAAAGTCTTTCTGGTGTTGTCATGCTCAAAATATACCATAGGTTGCACCCTTTACAAAGTTGATTTTTTAAAAGGAGTTCAAAGCAACAACATATCAGATGTTTAAAAACATTTCTTCTGTTACGATGTGACTAATGCAATGTTCGCAAAACTCTCAAGAACATGTCTCGCTCACAGTTCATCCCAAAACCAAAATAACTAAATGCTAAAATGTTTAAAGAAAATTAAGCTTGTGCTCAGGATCATAATTTCTTTTTCTAATATGTCATTATATTTCCCCTTACCCTTATTACTGTAGAGCAAAAAAGGGAAAAAATATTGTATATTATAAAAAAAAAAAAAAAAAAAAAAAAAAAATATATATATATATATATATATATATATATATATATATATACACACACACACACACACGGGGTAGTATTGTTGTATTTTAATTTATGAAATATTTTAAACAATTTTAAAAGAAATATTATATGTGACCCTGGACCACAAAACCAGTCTTGTCAATTTTTCCAAATGTATACTTATACATCATCTGAAATATGCTTTCCATTGATGTCTGGTTTGTTAGGAGGACAATATTTGGCCGAGATATTTGGCCGAGAACTATTTGAAAATCTGGAATCTGAGGGTGAAAAAAAAAAAAAATACTGAGAAAATCACCTTTGAAGTTCTCCAAATGAATTCTTAGCAATGCATATTACTAATCAAAAAATAAGATTTGATATATTTGAGGTAGGAAATTTACATAATCTCTTCATGGAACATGATCTATACTGAATATTCTAATGGTTTTAGGCATAAAGAAAAATGTATAATTTTGACCCATACAATGTTTTTCTGGCTATTGAGACTTAAGACTGGCTTTGTGCTCTAGGGTAACATATTACATATTGTATGGTAATGAGAAATATATATATATATTGTAATTACTGATATATAATAATTTTTTTCTTCTGAAATGTTAGCTTGGACATTTTTTGTGAAGTTTTTGAAAATACTTTTTCGTTAAGCTGAAAAGGAGCAAGCACAGTGCCTTCACTCTCAATAGCATTTTGTAAAATACTGTAGAAATCAGAGTACCGGTGTGATGATCCAGTAAGATTTGATTCAAATATTATTTTTGAAGCACACTTTAAGAATGCATGACTATATTTAACTAATAATAATGCATTGAAAGACTTGTGTTGTGTGAAGGTTGCAGGATTGATTCTGCTTCATACATCCTTCGTACAGAGTGCCTGTGATTACTCTGAAATTTGTTAGAAATAATTTTCAAAGAATTGCGTCTACAGTTGTTTTGGACATTAATATTTCACTAATTCATGTATCAAATGGGTTTATGTTTGTTTATCTAGAAATAATCAGTGTAAACCAAAGAAATATCCTAGCAAATACTTGCAAATGCAGTTTATGTTTTTGCTGCAGTATCAGACCATAATGCCTCTCCTGGGTTTGTGATTGATGACTTGAGCATCCCCCACAAAATGCCCACTTGAATATGGCTATGTGTTTTATCTATCAACATTTGCTGATGTAATAAAATCTCTAAAGAACAGAACTATTGTTTGCTTTACCCCTAAAGACATGAACCACTAGATGTCAGACAACTCTACTACTAACCCATGAGACATCATTCATCAGCTAGCAGTAAACACTGTATTAATTAATTTATTATTATACTTTATTAATCAGCAGATACAAAAGTAATCGTCTTAGACATGCTTTTTTCTGTTGTTGTTAGTTAGGATTTTGAGGTAACATGGTTATATTTTTATAAAATTATTATTTTTTTTTTTTTAAATACATGGCCAGTGCGTGAAAAAAGAACTAGAGGACGCAAGTACTGAAAATAAGGATGCTCTCATGTCTCTATGCAAGAGGCTGTAAAAAAACTTAAAGCTTCATTAAGCACAGGCACATCATGAGCTGTCCAAAATAGAGAATGCCCTGCTATTAACCCATTAACTTTTTTATTGTAGGCAGCATTTGAATGGGAACATATCCTACTTTCACTGAGACTGAACCACTATAAAAGGAGCAACTTACAGATCTGAGATCTTTCTTCAGCCATTGGCCATTGATTTGACTGTTTGCCAATGCTATAGATTGTTATACTACATTATATTATATTATTCATTAAACTAGTTCTTAGCTTGTCAGATGTTTACTAAAAGGACAACATTAAACACTATTTGTATTATCTCATATATATACAATAATCATATTTCTTTTATTATCAACATCAGCATTGTCAACTAAGTTACCAATAAAACACCCCCGTGCAACTGAGCAATAGGTTCTCCCAAAACCATCTGACCTGTATCACGTGATTGTATTGCCTTTCAGTGAGTGACAGACATTTTGAAAACTGGTAAGTGGATTATATTATGCTATTATACAAAAATGACACGTGTCTGTCCAAAAAAAAAAAAAAAAAAAAAGGCAAGTGTGTTAGATGCTACCTGTCAGCTATGTTATTCAGCAATGTTCATCAGCATATTTTTTTTTATAGTTGAGCCTGTTTGTATGTTGTGGTTTAATAGTAACCATACTTGTAATATTAACTGTATAGCTTGCACTACTGTTCACTGGGGTCTGTAAGATTTATGAAATATTATTGGAATTACCAGAAAAAGTTTTCTATTTGAGTATATTTTAAAATGTAAGTTTTTTTTCCTGTGAATGTAAATCTGAAATCTCAGTAGCAATACTGCAGTCTTCAGTATTGCATGATCCTTCAGAAATCATCCTAATATTTCAGCTCAGGAACTCTTATTGTTATTATTTATCAGTGTTGAAATCAGTTGAGCTGCTTAATACTGTTATAGATTTTATTCAGGATTCTATAAAGAATAGAAAGTTCAACAAACAACATTTATTTGAAATGGACATCTTTTGTATCATTACAAATGTCACTTTTATCAACTTGGTGCATCTTTGTTAATACTTCTTGATTTCTTTTTTTGATGTCTTTCAAAACCAAAAATCTTACTGACCCCAAATTTGGAAAGGTTTCTCCAAATATAGCCTACATGATCCATTATTATAAAACAGTAAGTACATAATCAGCACTTTCCATTATTTCTATAGATGTCAGCAGCAGAGAAACAGCGAAGATACCGGGCTCGACGCGATGCTGATCCCTCAAGAAGGGCACAATATTTAGAAAAGCAAAGAGAGGCCTGGTACAGACAAATAAGACGCGGAAAGGTGAAACCAGTCGCAGAGTTGAGTGAGAGCGAGAAACAAAGCAAGAGAGACCAGTGGAGAAAAGCCCAACAGAGAAGAAGACAGAGAAATCGAATGCTAGTACAAAAAGACAGCAATGAACTTGAACAGCTACCTACAGAATCAAGGTAGAAAGCCACTAGCACTACCGCCACTGAGTAACAAATACAAAAGAAAAGAAATTGTGACTTAACATCTCGCAATTTACTTTTTTCCTCCAATTTGTTTAATACAAACCCAAAATTATGACTTTTTTTTTTATCGAATTACATAATGTACCGATTAATTAATTAAATCTCAAACGGATGAGATTAATTATTTAACATGCACATTATGTTGATTACTTAAAAATAAAGTTGTTAAAGATGATGGTTAACATTGTTAATATAGGAAAATAAATTAATAGAAATTACAAAAAGCTTTAAAAATATTTTAATTTAACATACATAAATACAAATAAATTATCTTAAAAAATAAATGATAATCTAATCTAAATATAAAACTAAAAGTGCCAGTAGGTGGTGGCAAATCACTGTTTTAATAAGAGAGTCATTCTGTCATTCATTCAGTCGATTCGTTCAAACGGCTGATACATTCCCAAACGAAGCAAGTGACTGTTTTATGAATGGCTCACTGAATCACTTCTTCACTCGATTCTTTTAAAAACGTGGATTCATTAATGTATATATACTTTAATAGCCTGTTTTATAAATTGAAAAAGTTTGGAAAATCAATAATGTGTCAGCTAGTTTAATGTCTCAAATAATTGAATGAAAATTACTACCCGAGCTTATAAATCATACAACGCGATTTTTTTTTTAAACCATTAAATCAGGAAGCTTCCTCAGAGGGATAGGTTTAGATGTATGGCAATAGAAAATACAGTTTGTACATTATATTAAACATTACGTAATGTCCCCTTAAAACATGGAAACACAATGTTTGTGTGTGTGTGTGTCACTAGCAGTCTGGCGGATTAAAGCTTCACGTCATTGACCCACGGGGGCGCGCACAGCCGCTGTGATGCGCGGACACGTGTAAAGCCTGAGCTTGTGTACACAACGCTCGCGGAGGAAAGTCTCTAGACAGGTACTTCACTAAAGGCTGAACTGATTCATTCAAGGCCTTTAGTGTTTCAGACTCTGAAGGCTGACTGGTACTGATGCCCTGCTGGGATTGAGATCTCGTATAGGAAGCCACTTAAAAGTTTATTCGATTTAAAAAAAAAAGTTTATTGTTGTAGTGTTTTATTATCATTAGTAAACGCCTCGAGTACGTTAAATCTAAGAAAATACTCGGATCCTCATTTTTTTCTCATCTGGGTAAGTTGTGTTTTGAAACTTTTAAGATATTCTCTTTGTTTCGGTACTTGCGTTCTTTTAGTCTTTCGATGTAACTTTGCGGAATGGTAAATCTGCTCTTTTCTGTTATCTCCCTTTTCCAGTTGAACGGAGTGTAACTTAAAAGTATCCAATTTATAAATTTTGTTTTGTTAGTTCTGTAGTTTGGAGATAAATAATATCCTTCTAGACAATAGTGTAATATTAGCCTTTATGCTAAAGCTGTATTGTGTCACATATGGAACAAAAGCAACAGGTGACTAAAGACTTCAACTAAGCTAAAACAACCCTAACTTGCTTTAGAATAATAATTACGCTATAACTATTCGTAATCGGTTGGATTCAATGATTTACAGAAAAACGCCATTTATTTTATTATAGTTCGATTATTAGGCGCTAAAAATACAATTGCAGCTAGCTTGTTAGCTCGCTAGCTCAAGAGGCTGGTTTGGATGACTGTTCAGTGTTTGTTGTTGTAGGTTATGATTGATTATGATTATTATTGATTATTAGCCAGAGGAGAATAAGCCTCTTTCAATGTCAAGATAATAAAGGCAATTAATTCAATTAAGCGTCATTAATCTTCTAAATGAGCACTTGACATTGGTTTAATTAATTCTTAGTAACAACACTAATCTTAAATGCACTAGGTGTATATGTGTAGTTAAATAATTTTCTAAAACTGTGTGATACTTTGTAGTATTGAATGCACTGTAAGTCGCTTTGGATAAAAGCATCTGCTAAGTGCATAAATTAAAATGTAATATCTGTCTGTCATATATTGTTTAGCCTTTTGGTCAATATTTGTTGTTTAATTGTACTGAATGAATTGCTCTTTGTTTCTCAGGAGTCGAATGGCCTCTGCTGTTACAGTGAAGACAGAGAAGCGTCCTTCCCATGACTCTGAGGATGGAGACACAGTGGCTAAGAAGGCCAGGTATGAAAACAACAGATGTTCGAGTCTTGCTTAGCTGCCGACACATTCCCAGAGAGAGCCAAATATTCTTCATTGATATTAGCTCCTGTTTGCTGACCTGTTCCGATAAACATGTGATCTTTCAAAGACCTGTACTTTCTGATAAGATGACTCCGCCAGATGGTTTTTCCTATTCTTTGAAAAAAAATGAGAATCCGTCATCATTTCCACACCCTCAT
>NW_020524226.1:5000-53463 GCF_003368295.1 Carassius auratus
TAATAATATGAGGTTCTCTCTTGACATATTTGCCACATTTTTTCAATTAAGGATTGTTACATAGTGTATGTTGTTTCCATTTATCTGAACTTCTTCAAGTGAGTTGCGGGGCAAAAAAAAAAAAAAAAAAACACAATTCAGCACTTCTCCTTCAATACTGCGACTGTTGACAGTTTGTACATGTTCATTCGCTGGCATTTTTTGAATTTCTTTTTTTTCTCCATTAAAAAACAAATGTGTCCATTCTGATGCACAATTTTACCTAATGGCTGTTGATGACTATTTGAATTGAATTCTGCCAAAGTGCGCGCTTGTATGTGTTCGTTAAATGCTTATGCCAGTGCTCATGTCTGAAAATAATATATGAAGAACATGGGTAACCTAGATTAGTGCCGGGCTCTGTTCTGAAGTAAAATAATTATAATTACTGTTAACCAAGAGTAACACATTTTAACGGATTAATTGCCTATTTTCATTTGCTGAATGTTTTCTTTATTTTTAATTTTTTAAACACGAAAAAAAAAAAAAATTAAGTTTGTCAGAGGAAAAAAATATATGAGTCGTGTATAGGTTTCATTTGAACGGATCAATCACCTATTTTCGTTTGCTGCATGTTTTTTTTTTTTGTTTTTTTAAACATGCTAAAAAATAAATCAGAGTTTGTGAGAGGAAAAAAATTGGCTATAGGCTCAATCGGGAGAAATCAAACGTTTCCCTATCTGTGATGTTGCCCATTTGAAGCTTAACTATTATTCATGAGGTAAATAGGCTGTGTGCGTTTCAGTATTGATGAAAAAAAAGTATCATAATTAACAATATGTCAAAGTGCTCACGTCGAATGTCTGGTGAACGACTTCTGTTTCCATTATGTGCTTCTGTTTCCATTATGTGCGCGAGGCACCAGCACGATCAGCTGAAACAAATAATACTTAATTTTTGGTCACACATAAGGCATAATTCAAAAATGCTGGTTGTTTGAAAAATCAAGAATAATAACAGAGTTAATACTAATTATTGCTAAATGCTGGACCGTTCCCATTTCGCTCTGCATATGGAACCTGAAGATTTTTTTAAACCAAGAATGAATTGAAATGAAAATGAAATTAAAACATTTAGCTTATATATATATTATATATATATATATATATATATATATATATATATATATATATATATATATATATATATAGGCCTTATATTTATTTACTGTTTAATAAAAATAGCATGCATATGATCCTTTGTGTTAAGGTCTTCTTTTAATTTTTGTTTAGTAGACTGTAGTCTAAGACTATCCTACGTTTTAAAAATTAACAAATTGTAAAAAAAAAGGTTTTTTTTAAAGGTTACAATGTTATATCATAATGTTATTGTTGTTTTACTTCCTTCTTTTATCTCATTTTACAATTACATTCATTTCGCAAGGCGTCCCTTTGCAGCAACTGGCGGTAGTTTCACGAATGATTTTAACACGCGACTGAATTTCAGTTACCACCACGGCACTGCCGCGGTGGTAAGCCCCAGAAAGGCTGGCCACCTACTGTATATACCACACTGCCAGCAAACAGAGAGATTCGGTCTGTCTGCGGTCACTCTTGTAGCGATTCAAGAGGTTTCATGTTTTCTGACACCTTTAAAAAAAAAAACTCCAAGTGAACAACGACCACAAAACACGCTGAGCATCTCAGAACAAAATCTCCAGATGCTCTCCTGAGAACCAGACTGAAAAACCTGATCAGCTGTCTGGACTTTTGATGTACCAGCAACAACCTGAACATTTCAGAAACTTTACAACATCACCTTTAACCTCATTTAAACACAATCCTCATAGTTGAAACACTTATTTCAGTGTCCTTCTGCAGTGAGTTGAAGTTCCCTTTTACACGAATACTTGAAGTATTTGACAGGGTTCCCAAGTCTCACACTTTGGTCGTAAGACTCACACAGTTCACACGCACACACACCACACTGTGTATTTCTCACACTGGAAAGGCAATGCCAACCAAGTTGTCCTGCAAGCTTTATATATAACGGTGAATATAATGCGCTGAACACAAAGTGAAGTTTCCTGCCCCCAGCACGTATCTCAGATTGCGTTCGTTGCTAGGCAACATAGATGCGCGAGCACACAGAAGTTGACAGAACATTCTCGGTCACCGTGCGTTCGTTACTAGGTAACCAACAACATCACGCAAACACACGTCGTGATGGAGAGGGTCAGTCGGAAGAAAGCTCTTCTAGAACATTTAACATACAGCCCATCGTACACATTATTATTGATGCAGCAAAAACTCTGCCACTACTTTGCAGCCAGACCAGAATCTTTGGCTCAGTTTAACTAGCTAAAGTTATCTGAAACTAAGGGAAATGTTAGTGGGTATGAGAAGGAATGAAGATGTATCTCTTCATTTTATTTTAAATTATATATTATACTGTATTAATAATATTTCTAGTTAAATTAAGACTACATGTATTAAAGCAAAGTGCTCTGGGTAATATTTTACATCCTGTCATCCTATTGCCATTTCATTTGTATTTTTCAAAGTTGTCATCAAAATGTGCAACAAACACTTACAACACAAAACACATTTCATAAACTGGAGTGTGTACTCTTGTGCATGCATGCACACACACACACACACACACACACACACCTTAATATACTAATATGTCCATTTGTTCACAATTTCCCACCACACAATAAATCATTATACCATTTCGTCTAGACACATTCAAATAGCAAAAATATTTGTTTTTCCAAACTATTTAGAGCAATGTTATATTTTTGTAATTTTTGTATATGTGTAATTTTGAAATATAACGTTAAAGTTAGTATAGTTAGCAATTAATATATTTAACCATTGTTGTAAATTCAATTTGTGCTGGTAAATTATGAACAATGAGTCAAATTGGGGGGCGGGGCTCCATTAAGCTCCTCCCCTAACTGCATGTGATCTCACTCTAAGCTTTTGAAAAAACTTGAGAACCCTGATTTCCAAAAAAAAACACTTCCTTTCTGCATAAATACTGGCCACACAAACAGATGAGGAACACAACACAGTCCACTACAGCGAGAGAAACTAGTGTTAGTTTACTGAATGTGGAAATGAAAATATAGAAAAGGGTAAAACTCAGAGAAGAAGAAACAACATATATGTTTGATATCTGAAAATATATGGACGTCGTATGAGGTAAAGTCAGAACAGATATCACAGATTTCAACGCCAGAAGAATTGAGTCATATAGCATGGATAAAGATTCAATAATGGACTCAGAAGACCGAATAGAAAGGACTGTTGATATCTACGTCAGTGCAGAGACTGTAAGAGACATGAAACATAAGAAAAAGACAGAAGACTTCAACACAGAAGAACCCCGAACACCTCGACACACAGAAGACTTCAACACAGAAGAACCCCGAACACCTCGACACACAGGTAACTGAGATTAAAGGACATTTTCTGATTATTCTCTCTCTTCCAGGTCCTCCAGTATGATCTGACATGCTCCATTTGTTGATGGTGGTTAATGCTTTATTTTTGTCCTGAAAGTGACTGATTGTTTTGCTAGAGAAGACACTTAATTATCAACCAGGATAATGAAGATTAATTTAAAGCTTCCTAAATATGGATTTTTGACCTTTAGAAAAGGTTTATTTTGAGACTTGTTCACGTTTTCCTCCAAAACCAAAAATTTATAAAATACAGGACATACAGTGAAACTCGGATGAGTAAATAATCAGGAAACCATTTTTGAGTGAACTGTTCCTCTGCTTTTACTTCCAAAACACAAGAACAAAAACCACACTAATAAACGTCTGACAAGCGTTAAAGTTAGTCTACAGTTCACATGTTTCAGAAGATGTGAGTCGTATGATATGAGGAAGTGAAGAGACTAACATCATATCTATCCTCTTCAGGAAGTGATGGTGTGACGATCTCCAGAGCAGCTGGTGTGTGTTTGGGGCTGATGTGTGTTCTTCTGATGACTGCAGTCATAGTGCTGTGTTTCATCTTCATTCAAGAGAGACAACTGACTAAGTTCACCAACATCACAGAAGAGAGAGACCAGCTACTAACTAAGATCACCAACATCACTCAAGAGAGAGACCAGCTACTAACTAAGATCACCAACATCACTCAAGAGAGAGGCCAGCTACTAACCAACAATACGAACCTCACAGAAGAGAGACAACAGCTACTAACTAAGATCACCAACCTCACTCAAGAGAGAGAACAGCTGCTAACCAACAATAGGAGCCTCACAGAAGAGAGAGAGCAGTTGAAATCAGAAAGAAATGATCTTCAGAAGTTTGTGGGTAAGTTTCTTTAGTCTTAACTTGATTTAAAGCAGACTGTCCTGGATCTGTTGTGTAGCTAATGCCTGTAATTGACCTTTCTTTAACTCTTTATGTTTATAATGATTATTGATAGAGATGTCAGCAGAGTATAAATAATAATTTAAGCCATATTTTAAATTAACTTTATAAGTCAATATTCATTTAATTGAGCATAAGAATTTCTTCTTTATGGTTTTTGATTGCTAACACAATTCATGAAACAAAAGTCACCATTTTCTCACAACTGTAAGCACAATCTCAAAACTACACACCAACTTGTTCAAACTACTAATTTAAAATCAGATATTCACAGGTTTTTTCAAATTGTTGAAGCACAATTTTGAAAACAGGGCTCGGTTTTTCAAACCCCGTTCACACAACACTACACCAAAGTAGCACAACACTTCTATACAATGTCTTAAAAACCTTATTTTGTTGTCATAAACACAACCATCATATGGTCTGACTCTGTTTGAATCAGTTAAACACTCCTGTGCTCAACCTAAAACACTTTTAGCACTTAACACAAAGTGTAAAAATAAATTCACCAACACCACATGACACCAATTGTGCAGACTGGTGAAAATATTAATTTATTTTCATGTACTCAAGTCAGTCAATACTGAACATTTCAACAAAACATTTTCCAGTTTTCATATATTACAGTATTACTGAACATACCATTGTACTCTGAGCTTACAGTAATACTGTAACAAATTACATATCCAGTTCAGTACAGAAAAAAAGAAAAACACTAAACACCTCCGCCTAGCTGGATCTGGCCACAGGGCCTCGTCAACATCACAGGCTATATTTTCATTTGCAAGGCAAAGTGGGAAGAATCTTCTCGAGTGACGAATCCACCCTTGTATGGATGCTGGTTCAATTTGATCACATAGCTTGGAGGAAGCATGTGATAGCAATGTATTGCATCTGGTTCCTTTGGTTTGCTGCTGTGATGATATGGTGTAATCTGTCTAAAAATGTAAGAATGAGTTCAGTGTTGTAAGGACCCAAGTTGGCACGGCGGTGGAAGACCCCATTCTGTGTAATGGCAGCACAAAGGGTAATGTTACCCCCACGTTGCCCTGGTACATTGACAATAGCCCCGTGACATTTCTTCCCCTTCTTCGTCCTGTTGTCAGGTTAAATCCAGCCTCAATGTAAATAAACTCATGCGGGACTTCCTCCGCATCCATTTGCAAAACTCTCTGAAATACAGCAAAAGATCACATTGTGTAGATCAGTATACTGTAGGTCTGCTATACAGTAAAATTACATGTACAGTAAAAGGTTATGTGTGCAGTACACAATACTACAGTCAGTGAACAAAACGTACCACCACAGATTCACGCCGCAGGACTTTCACCGTCTGAATTTCTTTCAAATGGCACTTTATACAGTCGTTTCATCAGACGATGTTTTTTAAGGATAAGGGCTATTGTTGACAGAGAGACCTGTTGGACATTATTGAAAATTAGGTGATCATTGACAATATGGACTTGAATTTCTCGAAATCTGACTGCATTATTGGCCAAAACGAGGTTTATGATCTCTCTCTCTCATGCTCCTGTGTGAATATGGGGCTCCTCCCTCCTTGGTGTTCACGACGTTCAATCCTATGTTGGCCAAACAAAATACACAGCTTACTGTATATTTTGGTACTGTATATATTCCTGTATGTATCATTTTAGAGTACATATACAGTAGTGTTGATATAGTACATGCAGTAAGCAATGGATTCTGTTGACTGAAGAGAAGTTTCTCACCTGTGCTCTTGACGAAATGTCGGAACTATTGATGCCACCTTGTACCTGCTTAGGTTAGGCTGTACTCTCAATCCAGCCTCCCTCAGTGTTAGTCTGTGGTTTATTACATGGTCCACAATTGTACGAATTTCTTACACCGATTTGGTTTTCTTCTTTGTGCATGTCCTACCCCTCCTCCAGGTCTTCCTCGTCCTCTCCCTCTCCCTCTTCCTTCACCTGGTACTCTCTGGATTCCCCCTCTCATCCACACTCTCACTCTCACTCTTCCTCTTCCTTCACCTGGTACTCTCTGGATTCACCCTCTCATCCGCACTCTCTCTCTTCCTCTCCCTCTTCCTCTTCCTTCACCTGGTACTTTCTGGATTCCCCCTCTCATCCGCACTCTCTCTCTTCCTCTCTCTCTTCCTCTCCCTCTTCCTTCACCTGGTACTCTCTGGATTCCCCCTCTCATCCACACTCTCACTCTCACTCTTCCTCTCTCTCTTCCTCTCCCTCTTCCTCTCCCTCTTCCTTCACCTGGTACTCTCTGGATTCCCCCTCTCATCCGCACTCTCACTCTTCCTCTCCCTCTCTCTCTTCCTCTCCCGCTTCCTCTTCCTGGTACTCTCTGGATTCCCCCTCTCATCCGCACTCTCCCTCTTCCTCTTCCTTCACCTGGTACTCTCTGGATTCACCCTCTCATCCGCACTCTCTCTCTTCCTCTCCCTCTTCCTCTTCCTTCACCTGGTACTTTCTGGATTCCCCCTCTCATCCGCACTCTCTCTCTTCCTCTCTCTCTTCCTCTCCCTCTTCCTTCACCTGGTACTCTCTGGATTCCCCCTCTCATCCACACTCTCACTCTCACTCTTCCTCTCTCTCTTCCTCTCCCTCTTCCTCTCCCTCTTCCTTCACCTGGTACTCTCTGGATTCCCCCTCTCATCCGCACTCTCACTCTTCCTCTCCCTCTCCCTCTCTCTCTTCCTCTCCCGCTTCCTCTTCCTGGTACTCTCTGGATTCCCCCTCTCATCCGCACTCTCCCTCTTCCTCTTCCTTCACCTGGTACTCTCTGGATTCACCCTCTCATCCGCACTCTCTCTCTTCCTCTCCCTCTTCCTCTTCCTTCACCTGGTACTTTCTGGATTCCCCCTCTCATCCGCACTCTCTCTCTTCCTCTCTCTCTTCCTCTCCCTCTTCCTTCACCTGGTACTCTCTGGATTCCCCCTCTCATCCACACTCTCACTCTCACTCTTCCTCTCTCTCTTCCTCTTCCTTCACCTGGTACTCTCTGGATTCACCCTCTCATCCGCACTCTCTCTCTTCCTCTCCCTCTTCCTCTTCCTTCACCTGGTACTTTCTGGATTCCCCCTCTCATCCGCACTCTCTCTCTTCCTCTCTCTCTTCCTCTCCCTCTTCCTTCACCTGGTACTCTCTGGATTCCCCCTCTCATCCGCACTCTCACTCTTCCTCTTCCTCTTCCTGGTACTCTCTGGATTCCCCCTCTCATCCGCACTCTCACTCTTCCTCTCTCTCTTCCTCTCCCTCTTCCTCTCCCTCTTCCTTCACCTGGTACTCTCTGGATTCCCCCTCTCATCCGCACTCTCACTCTTCCTCTCTCTCTTCCTCTCCCTCTCCCTCTCTCTCTTCCTCTCCCGCTTCCTCTTCCTGGTACTCTCTGGATTCCCCCTCTCATCCGCACTCTCCCTCTTCCTCTTCCTTCACCTGGTACTCTCTGGATTCACCCTCTCATCCGCACTCTCTCTCTCTTCCTCTCCCTCTTCCTCTTCCTTCACCTGGTACTTTCTGGATTCCCCCTCTCATCCGCACTCTCTCTCTTCCTCTCTCTCTTCCTCTCCCTCTTCCTTCACCTGGTACTCTCTGGATTCCCCCTCTCATCCACACTCTCACTCTCACTCTTCCTCTCTCTCTTCCTCTTCCTTCACCTGGTACTCTCTGGATTCACCCTCTCATCCGCACTCTCTCTCTTCCTCTCCCTCTTCCTTCACCTGGTACTTTCTGGATTCCCCCTCTCATCCGCACTCTCACTCTTCCTCTTCCTCTTCCTGGTACTCTCTGGATTCCCCCTCTCATCCGCACTCTCACTCTTCCTCTCTCTCTTCCTCTCCCTCTTCCTTCACCTGGTACTCTCTGGATTCCCCCTCTCATCCGCACTCTCACTCTTCCTCTCTCTCTTCCTCTCCCTCTCTCTCTTCCTCTTCCTCTTCCTGGTACTCTCTGGATTCCCCCTCTCATCCGCACTCTCCCTCTTCCTCTCCCTCTTCCTCTTCCTTCACCTGGTACTTTCTGGATTCCCCCTCTCATCCGCACTCTCTCTCTTCCTCTCTCTCTTCCTCTCCCTCTTCCTTCACCTGGTACTCTCTGGATTCCCCCTCTCATCCACACTCTCACTCTCACTCTTCCTCTCTCTCTTCCTCTTCCTTCACCTGGTACTCTCTGGATTCACCCTCTCATCCGCACTCTCTCTCTTCCTCTCCCTCTTCCTCTTCCTTCACCTGGTACTTTCTGGATTCCCCCTCTCATCCGCACTCTCTCTCTTCCTCTCTCTCTTCCTCTCCCTCTTCCTTCACCTGGTACTCTCTGGATTCCCCCTCTCATCCGCACTCTCACTCTTCCTCTTCCTCTTCCTGGTACTCTCTGGATTCCCCCTCTCATCCGCACTCTCACTCTTCCTCTCTCTCTTCCTCTCCCTCTTCCTCTCCCTCTTCCTTCACCTGGTACTCTCTGGATTCCCCCTCTCATCCGCACTCTCACTCTTCCTCTCTCTCTTCCTCTCCCTCTCCCTCTCTCTCTTCCTCTCCCGCTTCCTCTTCCTGGTACTCTCTGGATTCCCCCTCTCATCCGCACTCTCCCTCTTCCTCTTCCTGGTACTCTCTGGATTCCCCCTCTCATCCGCACTCTCCCTCTTCCTCTGACAGCATCCATTTTTGTTGAAGACAGGTAAACTTACCTGTTGTCTTTTTATAGTGCTTTAACCTGATGTGTGCACACCTGGTGCCTGTGTTTAACCAATTGGTTCATGTGTGTGTTCATTTGAAAGCCTTTGCTTTGAAATTGCAAGGAAATTACATCATGATAAATCATGACTGTGTCAAATGGATACAAGTGTGTTTAGTGTTTTGCAAATCACTGTGTGTAATGTTTTGTAAAAAGTGTGAAGCTGACAGTGTGCTTACAGTTGTGCAAATCTAGGCCGGTGTTTTGCTCCTTGAATGTAAGGTTTTGCTAATTGTGGGAAAGTTCTAATGTTAGTGTGTAAGCAATTGAACAAAACTGTAAGTCAAAAACTTTATCTTTTGTGATAATCAGTCGTTGGCCTCAGATGAGACACAAACCTGTCAAATACACAAAGTACTTCAGTGTCTAGAGAGCACTAATGAGATCAGTTTAAAACACTGTGACAGAAACCTTCCTTTGAGAAACAGGTTTCCTTCTGAAAGTCATTGTCTGTTACAGTATACAACATACACAGAGTCTACAGATACAGTGAAATTAAGAGATAAACTGTAAAACGCTCTTGCAGTAGATTAAAAGCACTCACAACTATAATAAAATATACACTACTAGTACTAGTAATATAAATAAACTTTTTAATTTGGTTTTCTATTCAAATTTAGTTCAAGTCCTAGTAAAAAAATATATATTTATTATAACATTTATATTTCAGCTTTATTTATTTGTATGCACATCTCTCAATATTAATCCTACAGTGTGTTTAAATGTCACTGTTGAAGATTGTATGATCTCTGAATAATACAGTATTGTTCAAAATAATAGCAGTACAATGTGACTAACCAGAATAATCAAGGTTTTTCGTATTTTTTTTATTGCTACGTGGCAAACAAGTTACCAGTAGGTTCAGTAGATTCTCAGAAAACAAATGAGACCCAGCATTCATGATATGCACGCTCTTAAGGCTGTGCAATTGGGCAATTAGTTGAATTAGTTGAAAGGGGTGTGTTCAAAAAAATAGCAGTGTGGCATTCAATCACTGAGGTCATCAATTTTGTGAAGAAACAGGTGTGAATCAGGTGGCCCCTATTTAAGGATGAAGCCAACACTTGTTGAACATGCATTTGAAAGCTGAGGAAAATGGGTCGTTCAAGACATTGTTCAGAAGAAAAGTGTACTTTGATTAAAAAGTTGATTAGAGAGGGGAAAACCTATAAAGAGGTGCAAAAAATGATAGGCTGTTCAGCTAAAATGATCTCCAATGCCTTAAAATGGAGAGCAAAACCAGAGAGACGTGGAAGAAAACGGAAGACAACCATCAAAATGGATAGAAGAATAACCAGAATGGCAAAGGCTCAGCCAATGATCACCTCCAGGATGATCAAAGACAGTCTGGAGTTACCTGTAATACTGTGACAGTTAGAAGACGTCTGTGTGAAGCTAATCTATTTTCAAGAATCCCCCGCAAAGTCCCTCTGTTAAAAAAAAGGCATGTGCAGAAGAGGTTACAATTTGCCAAAGAACACATCAACTGGCCTAAAGAGAAATGGAGGAACATTTTGTGGACTGATGAGAGTAAAATTGTTCTTTTTGGGTCCAAGGGCCACAGGCAGTTTGTGAGATGACCCCCAAACTCTGAATTCAAGCCACAGTACACAGTGAAGACAGTGAAGCATGGAGGTGCAAGCATCATGATATGGGCATGTTTCTCCTACTATGGTGTTGGGCCTATTTATCGCATACCAGGGATCATGGATCAGTTTGCATATGTTAAAATACTTGAAGAGGTCATGTTGCCCTATGCTGAAGAGGACATGCCCTTGAAATGGTTGTTTCAACAAGACAATGACCCAAAACACACTAGTAAACGGGCAAAGTCTTGGTTCCAAACCAACAAAATTAATGTTATGGAGTGGCCAGCCCAATCTCCAGACCTTAATCCAATTGAGAACTTGTGGGGTGATATCAAAAATGCTGTTTCTGAAGCAAAACCAAGAAATGTGAATGAATTGTGGAATGTTGTTAAAGAATCATGGAGTGGAATAACAGCTGAGAGGTGCCACAAAGTTGGTTGACTCCATGCCACACAGATGTCAAGCAGTTTTAAAAAAACTGTGGTCATACAACTAAATATTAGTTTAGTGATTCACAGGATTGCTAAATCCCAGAAAAAAAAAATGTTTGTACAAAATAGTTTTGAGTTTGTACAGTCAAAGGTAGACACTGCTATTTTTTTGAACACACCCCTTTCAACTAATTGCCCAATTGCACAGCCTTAAGAGCGTGCATATCATGAATGCTGGGTCTTGTTTGTTTTCTGACAATCTACTGAACCTACTGGTAACTTGTTTGCCACATAGCAATAAAAAATATACTAAAAACCTTGATTATTCTGGTTAGTCACATTGTACTGCTATTATTTTGAACAATACTGTATAAGTTTTTAAATGCAAGATATTTCAAGTGTAGCTGAAGTATAATTGCTATAGTCCCACTTTAACACAATCAAATAAACTTCAGTGTATCTTTAGTTACACTTCAGCACTACTTCTGCATAATTCAAATGCATTCAGTACAAAGTTATTTGTTCCAGTTTAGCAGACTTTAATTTTACCAGTTTAATACACCAAAAGTACAAGTGCAGTGTATTTTTATTAAGTACATAAATATGTAAATGTATTTGTAGTATACTTATCATGACATAAATGTATTTCAAATGCATTTTAGTGTATTTCTATTTCACTAGGGATGTCTCATCTGTGTTTATAGATAGATTGAAGTGCCATCAATCAACTCTTTACTTCTTTTCCTCTGAGAAGAAGAACTGGAATGAGAGCAGAAGATACTGTAGAGAGAGAGGAGCAGATCTGATCATCATCAACAACAGAGAAGAACAAGTGAGTGAGTGAGTGAGTGAGTGTGTGTGTGTGTGTGTGTGTGTGTGAGAGAGAGTGTGTGTGTGTGAGACAGAGAGAGAGAGTGTGTGTGTGTGTGTGTGTGTGTGTGTGAGAGAGAGTGTGTGTGTGTGTGTGTGTGTGTGTGTGTGTGTGTGTGTGTGTGTGCGTGTGTGTGTGTGTGTGAGTGAGAGAGAGAGAGAGAGAGTGTGTGTGTGTGTGTGTGAGAGAGAGAGACCAGATTCGTGGAAAGGAGCTCTTATTCACAGAATTCCGAAAAAAGATAATATACCTGACAACCCAGCAACATGGAGAGACATATCTTTACTCCCTACTATCTATAAAGTTCTTATGAAATGCATTTTGAACCGCATCCTGCCATGGCTCTGCGAAATGAACATACTGTCGGAAAAACAAAAAGCTTATATCAATCGTCAAGGCACGAACGAGCATGTTTTCTGCCTGAAAACAGCAATCGATGATTTTAAGCATGAATCCACCAAGTTTTATGCAGTTTTTCTAGACTTCTGTGATGCATTCGGCTCATTGCCACACAGCGTTATGATTAAATCTTTAGATGAAATTAACATACCTACACCGTATATCAACATAATTAAGGATATCTACAGAAACTCCTTTATCCAGGTGATCTGTGGAGACTAACTGACTAGACCAATCCAACTAAGAACTGGCATCAAGACAGGCTGCCCATGGAGCGCAGTAAACTTTATCCTAGCCCTTAACCAGTGGCTCAAATGGCTGTGCCTCTGCTCCTCCTCGCATATCAGATCGCCAAACCCTGTCCAGGCCTATGCAGACGATGTTCAGGTGTCATCCAGGGATGAGAAAGTGATTAAAACCATGCTCTCTCATACTGATAAATTCATGCGGTGGTCCGGACTAGAGGTGAAAAACACCAAGTGTGCTGTGTTTTACGAGAGACGCAGTGGAGGTAACAGGTGGTATCAAGCCAAGAAAGACAAGCCACCCTCCTTTTCCATCTTGGGCAATGAAATTAAAGTGTATGCGTGCCATGAAACTTACTGCTATCTCGGACACCGGTTTAACATCGCGGGTGAATGGGAAGAGCAAATACACGAACTTAGCAGTGAATACTGCACAAGACTGGACATGGTGGACTCATCCCCCCTCCCTGTTGCAATGAAGCTACAGGCCATAAGAGAGATTGCCCTTTCCAAAATACAGCATCTCTTCGCAAACATACATATTCCTAAATGCATATTAAACGAGCTGAATAATAAGACTGTAAGCTTGGTAAGACGCTGGATAAGACTAAATACACACTCGACAAGAGACGTGCTGTTCCACAGGTCCAGAGAGGGAGGGCTGGGCGTCCCTCACATAGAGTGGGTGTATACTGCCGCCAGAATAAGCAACCTGTTAAGGATGCTAAATAATGATGACGCAGCCGTGCGTGAGCTTGCCCGAGCCTCACTTTTACTACATCTAGGGAAACGCAAGGTCCCTCTTTGTATATTAGATGACGCCAGCTTCCTTGGGTTCAGAAGAAAACCCAGTGGAAAATTGGACACCAACACACCAGGCTTCGGTGTGCGCTCGGACTGGCTGGACCTGAATGACCTCTGTAACCATGCAAACATCCAACTGCGCTGGAGGAAAACAGCAGGACAGTCGGGGGAAGCCAATGAGAACATCTGCACGGATCCAACCATCACGGCAGAGGCAACCATTACAACTGATGACAACATTCAACTTCTTGATACTCAAAACATCAGAAGGACAATAATCGACCACTTTCACTTGCGTATGATACAACACTGGACAGGCCTACGCCTACAAGGACAACTGGCCTGCCTGCCCTGTGCTGACCAGAACCTATCACACACAGTTTTGAAAAACACAGCCCTACAAGATGACATCTACAGATTCACAATTCAATCAATCAATCAATCAATCACCTTTATTTATATAGTGCTTTAAACAAAATACATTGCGCCAAAGCACTGAACAACATTCATTTGGAAAACAGTGTCTCAATAATGCAAAATGATAGTTAAAGGCAGTTCATCATTGAATTCATTGATGTCATCTCTGTTCAGTTGAAATAGTGTCTGTTTTAATTTGCAATCAAGTCAACGATATCGCTGTAGATGAAGTGACCCCAACTAAGCAAGCCAGAGGCGACAGCGGCAAGGAACCGAAACTCCATCAGTGACAGAATGGAGAAAAAAACCTTGGGAGAAACCAGGCTCAGTTGGGGGGCCAGTTCTCCTCTGACCAGACGAAACCAGTAGTTCAATTCCAGGCTGCAGCAAAGTCAGATTGTGCAGAAGAATCATCTGTTTCCTGTGGTCTTGTCCTGGTGCTCCTCTGAGACAAGGTCTTTACAGGGGATCTGTATCTGGGGCTCTAGTTGTCCTGGTCTCCGCTGTCTTTCAGGGCAGTAGAGGTCCTTTCTAGGTGCTGATCCATCATCTGGTCTGGATACGTACTGGATCCGGGTGACTGCAGTGACCCTCTGATCTGGACACAGACTGGATCTGGTGGCCACGGTGACCTCGGAACAAGAGAGAAACAGACAAATATTAGCGTAGATGCCATTCTTCTAATGATGTAGAAAGTACGGAGTTATGTGAAGTGTTCCGGTTCCAGTTTACCTAATTAATGCAGCCTAAAAATCCTTTAACGGATTTGGATATTAAAAGCATATTAGTATGTTATGTGTATGCCAGGTTAAAGAGATGGGTCTTTAATCTAGATTTAAACTGCAAGAGTGTGTCTGCCTCCCGAACAATGTTAGGTAGGTTATTCCAGAGTTTAGGCGCCAAATAGGAAAAGGATCTGCCGCCCGCAGTTGATTTTGATATTCTAGGTATTATCAAATTGCCTGAGTTTTGAGAACGTAGCGGACGTAGAGGAGTATAATGTAAAAGGAGCTCATTCAAATACTGAGGTGCTAAACCATTCAGGGCTTTATAAGTAATAAGCAATATTTTAAAATCTATACGATGTTTGATAGGGAGCCAGTGCAGTGTGGACAGGACCGGGCTAATATGGTCATACTTCCTGGTTCTAGTAAGAACTCTTGCTGCTGCATTTTGGACTAGCTGTAGTTTGTTTACCAAGCGTGCAGAACAACCACCCAATAAAGCATTACAGTAGTCTAACCTTGAAGTCATAAATGCATGGATTAACATTTCTGCATTTGACATTGAGAGCATAGGCCGTAATTTAGATATATTTTTGAGATGGAAAAATGCAGTTTTACAAATGCTAGAAACGTGGCTTTCTAAGGAAAGATTGCGATCAAGTAGCACACCTAGGTTCCTAACTGATGACGAAGAATTGACAGAGCAACCATCAAGTCTTAGACAGTGTTCTAGGTTATTACAAGTAGAGTTTTTAGGCCCTATGATTAACACCTCTGTTTTTTCTGAATTTAGCAGTAAGAAATTACTCGTCATCCAATTTTTTATATCGACTATGCATTCCATTAGTTTTTCAAATTGGTGTGTTTCACCGGGCTGCGAGGAAATATAGAGCTGCGTATCATCAGCATAACAGTGAAAGCTAACACCATGTTTCCTGATGATATCTCCCAAGGGTAACATATAAAGCGTGAAGAGTAGCGGCCCTAGAACTGAGCCTTGAGGTACTCCATACTGCACTTGTGATCGATATGATATATCTTCATTCACTGCTACGAACTGATGGCGGTCATATAAGTACGATTTAAACCATGCTAATGCACTTCCACTGATGCCAACAAAGTGTTCAAGTCTATGCAAAAGAATGTTGTGGTCAATTGTGTCAAACGCAGCACTAAGATCCAATAAAACTAATAGAGAGATACACCCACGATCAGATGATAAGAGCAGATCATTTGTAACTCTAAGGAGAGCAGTCTCAGTACTATGATACGGTCTAAATCCTGACTGGAAATCCTCACATATACCATTTTTCTCTAAGAAGGAATATAATTGTGAGGATACCACCTTTTCTAGTATCTTGGACAGAAAAGGGAGATTCGAGATTGGTCTATAATTAACTAGTTCTCTGGGGTCAAGTTGTGGCTTTTTTATGAGAGGCTTAATAACAGCCAGTTTGAAGGTTTTGGGGACATGTCCTAATAACAATGAGGAATTAATAATAGTCAGAAGAGGACCTATGACTTCTGGAAGCAACTCTTTTAAGAGCTTAGATGGTATAGGGTCTAAAATACATGTTGTAAGTTTAGATGATTTAACAAGTTTATACAATTCTTCCTCTCCTATAGTAGAGAATGAGTGGAACTGTTCCTCAGGGGGTCTATAGTGCACTGTCTGATGCGAAACTGTAGCTGACGGCTGAATGGTTGCAATTTTATCTCTAATAGTATCGATTTTAGAAGTAAAGTAGTTCATAAAGTCATTACTGCTGTGGTGTTGGGAAATGTCAACACTTGTTGAGGCTTTATTTTTCGTTAATTTAGCCACTGTATTGAATAAATACCTGGGGTTATGTTTGTTTTCTTCTAAAAGAGAAGAAAAGTAATCAGATCTAGCAGTTTTTAATGCTTTTCGGTAGGATATGCTACTTTCCCGCCAAGCAATACGAAATACCTCTAGTTTTGTTTTCCTCCAGCTGCGCTCCATTTTTCGGGCTGCTCTCTTTAGGGTGCGAGTATGCTCATTATACCATGGTGTCAAACTGTTTTCCTTAACCTTTCTTAAGCGTAAAGGAGCAACTGTATTTAAAGTGCTAGAAAAGAGAGATTCCATAGTTTCTGTTACATCATCAAGTTGTTCTGAGGTTTTGGATATGCTAAGGAATTCGGATACATCAGGAAGATAACTTAAAAAGCAGTCTTTTGTGGTAGAAGTGATGGTTCTTCGATACTTGTAACAAGAAGTAGAATTTACAATTTTGGCTATATGAAGTTTACACAGAACTAAATAATGATCTGAGATATCATCACTTGGCTGAATAATTTCAACACTATCAACATCAATTCCATGTGACAGTATTAAATCTAGAGTATGATTTCGACAATGAGTAGGTCCTGAAACGTGTTGTCTAACACCAATAGAGTTCAGAATGTCTATAAATGCTGATCCCAATACATCTTTTTCATTATCGACATGGATATTAAAATCACCAACTATTAAGACTTTATCTGCAGCCAGAACTAACTCGGATGTAAAATCACCAAACTCTTTAATAAAGTCTGTATGGTGCCCTGGTGGCCTGTATACAGTAGCCAGTACAAACATAACAGGGGATTTATCATTAACATTGGTTTCTCTGGATAATGTTATATGAAGCACCATTACTTCAAACGAGTTATACTTGAAGCCTGCCCTCTGAGAAATCCTGAAAACGTTATTATAAATTGAAGCAACTCCTCCCCCTTTGCCTTTTAGACGCGGCTCGTGTTTATAACAATAATCTTGGGGGGTGGACTCATTTAAAATAATGTAATCATCAGGTTTTAGCCAGGTTTCTGTCAAGCAGAGCACATCTATATTATGATCAGTTATCATATTATTTACAAAAAGTGTTTTCGTAGAAATGGATCTGATATTCAATAAGCCAATCTTTATCATTTGTTTATCCATATTGCATTTGTTTTTTATTTGTTGAACCTCAATTAAATTGTTAACCTTAACTTGGTTTGGACGTTTTTTGTATTTTCTAGTTCGTGGAACAGACACAGTCTCTATAGTGTGATATCTAGGTGAAAGAGTCTCTATGTGCTGAGAATTAACTGACCTCTGTGACGGGAGGCAGCTAGCAGACGGTCGGTTTAGCCAGTCTGTCTGCTTCCTGACCTGGGCCCCAGTTAGTCAAGTATAAACACTAAGACTATTTGCCATATTTCTAGACAGAAGAGTGGCGCCACCCCAGGAGGGATGAAGACCATCTCTTTTAAACAGGTCAGGTCTGCCCCAAAAGCTCGTCCAATTGTCTATATAACCTATGTTATTCTGTGGGCACCACTTAGACATCCAGCCATTGAGTGATGACAATCTGCTATGCATCTCATCACCACGGTAAGCAGGGAGGGGACCAGAGCATATTACAGTGTCTGACATCGTGCTTGCAAGTTCACACACCTCTTTAAAGTTATTTTTAGTGATCTCCGACTGGCGAAGTCGAACATCATTAGCGCCGGCATGAATAACAATCTTACTGTATTTACGTTTAGCATTAGCCAGCACTTTTAAATTTGCCAAGATGTCAGGCGCTCTGGCTCCCGGTAAACATTTGACTATGGTGGCTGGTGTCTCTATATTCACGTTCCGTACAATAGAATCGCCAATAACTAGAGCACTTTCATCAGGTTTCTCAGTGGGTGCATCACTGAGTGGGGAGAACCTGTTTAATGTTTTGATCGGAACAGAAGAGCGGTGTTTTGACCCACGACTACGCTGCCTCACCGTCACCCAGTTGCCCTGCTGCAGGGGCTCTGCTGGAACCGGACAATGTACAGGAATCCCTGAGCTAGACGCATCCAAAGCCGTATCTAGAGCCCTAACATTCTTACTGTCCTCAATTAAAGTTTGGATGCGTGTCTCTAATTCTGAAATCTTCTCTGTCAGCCTAACTGTTTCCCTGCATTTATCACATGTGAATCCCTCATCAGCGACAGAGATAGATAAACTGTACATGTGGCAAGAGGTGCAAATAACAATTGTAGGAGAAGCCATTACTCACCGTGCTTGATGAAATATTCTTACTGCGGTTGTTTGATGAACTTGTGGAAAACTGCAGCGTGAGAGAGGAGAGGAGAGGAGAAAAGAAAACGCTAATGACAAGCTAACGAGTGCTAACGCTTTGCAGGTGTGCTGCAGTCACGGAAGAATGAACGATCAAAGTTAATCTGATAAGATTGATCGGTAATATCAGAAATATGGTGTGAATTAAGTTATATTTTACAATTAAAAAAACAAACAAACAGACAGTGATAGTAAGAAAGATTATAGAGAAAAAATATAAAATAAAAACAGCTACATGGAGCTATGATTAGCTACAGAAGGCCAACAGGAAGTAGAGAAAACACTGTCCAACAATTAAAGCTCGTCTTCAGGTACTACCAACAAAGTCCAACTTAGCAACCTGGTTTCCATCTGCACATGAGCCGATCTGCCTGCAACATCACAGCTGGCAAAGAGAGACGATCGCGCACATCCTTAACGGCTGCTCTGCCTATAAAGGACTGTACATCGCACGCCACGACCGTATCGTTGCACTCTCAGCGAAGGAGCTCAGAGACAATGTCAGCCATACCACAATCCACTGTAACGAAAAGATCAAGACAGACTGGTTCCCCCTCCCACATGAACAGTGCGTTACATTGGAAACCGCCATAAATCACTTACCAAATACACCAGATATAATTGTAATTAATGAACACACCAAAGCTGTTAAAATAATAGAAATCGGTTGCACTTTTGATGCCTACATGGACACCTGCTATGCTTCAAAACTGTTGAAATACCAACCATGGTACAATGTTTTTAATAACTTTGGCTACTCTTGTAAAGTTATTGCCCTCATTTTTGGTAGTTTAGGCCATGTGCACAAGTTGTGTGTAAGAGGCCTGCAGATCTGTGGACTACATAAGAACAAGGCCAAAAAACTGACGAGATATTGCTCTGTATCAGCAGTAATCGGTAGCCTCTACATATGGAGGCGCAGGTGCCACCTTTACCCTTAATGTGCAAAATGGACTGAGATATTGGTTGCTGTTGTACATCTTTCTGTCAAATTTGGATTAAGCCATGATATATGCTTATCTTTTAATCCAAATAAAGAATTTAAATGTGTGAGACAGAGAGAGAGAGTGTGTGTGTGTGTGTGTGAGTGAGAGAGAGAGAGAGAGAGAGTGTGTGTGTGAGAGAGAGAGAGAGAGAGTGTGTGTGTGTGTGTGTGTGTGTGTGTGTGAGAGAGAGAGAGAGAGAGAGAGAGAGTGTGTGTGTGTGTGTGAGAGAGAGAGAGTGTGTGTGCTAGGGGTGGGCGGATTGATCTAAATATCGATAGTATTGATGAAATCACTGGTATTGGTATCAAATCGATACAATTGTAATTGAATCGATATTTTAATTTAAATATCTCTCATCTACGTTCATTATACTTTGCTCGTGTCTTCTACCTCTACAATCCTGAGCAAACGCTGCTTATACATCCTGGCCCACTGTGCTACTCCTTACTCTCCTTTGATTCGTCTTTGTGTCGTCACGTGACTCACTGACACAACGCGCCGAGGAGCAGCGAACAGAGTGAGCGAAGCTGCTAGCACATTGAAGTCCAGAAGGGGGGCTCAGGGAATGTAATCTTCAGTAATAATTGTGTGCACTTTATTTCAATTGCTTGGAGTAAGGGGAGGATTCATTTTCTTTTCTTTTTTTTTTAAAGGTTGTAAAGAATTAATTCTACAGTGCCTAATAACTAAGAATTTTGTGGACTTCAATACATGAATACAAAATATTGGCTAAATAATTGATCATTCATTCACCTAAGAAATAATGACATAGACCTACTGCACTCCCCTACACAAAAGTTTTTTTTGTTTTGTTTTTAGTAAAAAGTATTGTATTGTATCGGTATCAGCGATGTGTGTGTGTGATCATGTGTCTGTGTGTGTGTGATCGCGGTGTTTCGTTTTTAAATTATAGAGAATGTGCTGAAATCAGTCTGTGCTCGTGTTATAAATCATGTTATTGTTTCTCTTCTCAGGATTTTGTGAAGAATATTTGTGGTTCTGATCATTTCTGGATTGGTTTGACTGATATTGAAGAGGAGGGCAGATGGAAATGGGTTGATGGCAGCACACTGACCTCTAAGACTGACCTGAACTGATTATTATTTAATAAATGATTGTCTCAGTCAGTATCATATCACACAGAAAGCAGCTCTGATCTAACTCTGATCTGTTGATGCAGGTTCTGGAAGTCTGGAGAACCAAACAATCAGGGAACAGAGGAAGACTGTGCTAACACTCGTTCATCAGGATGGTTTGATTCTCCATGTGATAGTAGTCTTAAATGGATCTGTGAGAAGAGTATCCTTAAATGATACATTATAATAAAAAATGTACGTATATGCATTATGAACAAACAAATATGTCGGTAATTTAACTTTTTTTTTAATGACACATTACTTAGGTTATTCTGTAAAAACAACTAAAAAATAAATAGAAAAAAACATTGTAATATTACAATTTTCATAAAACTTTTTAAAATCATTTTGTTTTGAATTTTTAGATCAAACAGCGATGTTTAAACAACAGCGATGTTTCTACAGACTGAAATAAAATCAGTAATTCACTGATATAATAGAAAAATTCATAAAAACAGCATTGATCCAATATTGTTAACCAAAATGATCATGATTTTAGAAGTATTACTCAGTACATCAGTAAAGTTTGATTTGAAATGTGACTCTTGCAGCTTTTTTGTAATTACAGTATGACAATAAACATGATTTACTTGTTTTCAAAAACTGGTTTATTTCCTGAACCACGTGAAGATGAATATAAATGGAAAGTTGCATAAACAGCTTCTAATGTTTGACTGAGAATATGAACAACAGTCTGACTGTAGAAATCAGGATATGATCTAACAAATAATCTTCTTTATAAACACTTTCTAGCATCAGTGTGATCGGTACATCACCAAATATAAGGAGAGTAATTCATTATCACTATATGAAACAATATACATGTTATTTATTTAAGACATCTTTATGACTGTTTGTTTTATGCTAGTGAAAGAAAAAATTGCTTACACAGCAAGCCCAGATTTCACCCCAAAATGACTGACAGTTCCTTTAAAGTCCAGCCTCATTAAAGTGAGTGAATAATGGACTGAAGGAAGAGCATCAGATGCAGTCGCTGCTAAAAACTGTTCATCCGTCTGAACTTCTGATGTAACGTAACATGTAACATGGTTATTAATGGTCATTGTGTTTTTGAGGAATACCTGAGGGAAGGGAAGAAGTTATTGTGATATAATATATTCATTTGAACCTTGTTTACCACACCAAGCGTTGTTGAAGATCAAGTTCCTTTCTGCATAAATACTGACCACACAAACACAGATGAGGATGACGCACCCTCACCATCCACGCCACCTTCAGCACCAGCGACAGGAGCACCCTCACCATCCACGCCACCTTCAGCACCAGCGACAGGAGCACCCTCACCATCCACGCCACCTTCAGCACCAGAGACAGGAGCACCCTCACCATCCACGCCACCTTCAGCACCAGCGACAGGAGCACCCTCACCATCCACGCCACCTTCAGCACCAGCGACAGGAGCACCCTCACCATCCACGCCACCTTCAGCACCAGAGACAGGAGCACCCTCACCATCCACGCCACCTTCAGCACCAGCGACAGGAGCACCCTCACCATCCACACCACCTTCAGCACCAGCGACAGGAGCACCCTCACCATCCACACCACCTTCAGCACCAGCGACAGGAGCACCCTCACCATCCACCCTCCTTCACCATCCATTTCAATCAACGCAAGATCATCTTCCCAATCTTCATTTTGCTGAGCTGTAGTCGGGTGGATTACGCAAGTCACCAGGGAGACGTCATTGATGGTCATTTCGAACTCAGAACGATTAAAGAAAAGTTCCTCAATGGACTCCAGATCGTTGGGTGAATGCTTTATGCCGTATTTGTCAAAGCAGTTAGGCATAAATCTGACAGAGTCAGCCAGTTATCTCCCTGATCTGTCATAAGAACAAGAACTCCGCTGTAGGTTGACTTGTAGAAAGATGACCTTTGCATTAGTTTGCAAGATTCACATCTCTGTGTAATGGATTTTGGAATAAAATTATTCTGCGGGCTGTGGCACTTCGGACTGCGATGTAAGACTATAATTTGAATACCGGAGACGACAGGCGCAAGGTCACTTTTGCTTCAAGCTCACCTACAGTCATGCCAACTACTATTGGCACCCTTGGCAAATATGATCAAATAAGGCTGTGAAAATTAATCTGCATTGTTAATCCTTTTGATGTTTGTTTGAAAAATTCACAAAAATGTATCCTTTCATTGGATAATAAGAATTTAAAATGGGGGGAAATATAATTATGAAATAAATGTTTTTCTATAATACACATTGACCACAATTAAGGACACCCTTTTATTGAATTATTTTTTAAACCTCCATTTGCCAGTTTAACAGCTCAAACCTTTTTTCAAACCTACCAACTCCTTACACATTCTAAGTACATTGTACCACAGGGAAATATGGTCATTGCATAGGAGCTAAAATTAAATTAACGTCACCTTTGCTTGCTGAGACTGAGTTTCAATATCAGTTGAGCAATCTGAATCATCCCCATATTTTAGGGGGGCCACTGAGACCCTCTTTGTCAGCTCTGTAGGTTCTTCTTCCTTCAGCAGTGAGTTCAGTTTACGGATTGTCTCAAAACGAGTAGCTAGAAAACAAAAGCAAATAGACCAGAGTTAGACTCAAACAGCTGATTACACCAGATCACCCTCTTGTAACACTAAAACGTGAAGTTATACGTGAAGTTAGTGATGTGCTGTGTGCTCCAAAATAAGTGCTAGCACTGCATGCATGCTCTGTATGCATTGCTCATATACTTGTATACTTGCATACCCTATGTATACTCTACGCAAATATTCAGGGGGTTATGCATAAGGTATACATGACACCTGGCATTAACAACTATTCAAAAAGCTTTATTCAACCTGGTTTCAACTGTCAAAGTATTATTATCTCATCTCATTTTTAACTTAGTTACATTTTTAGTTCATTTTTGACATAGTTGTTAGATGACATACTGATTGTGGCACTTATAGTGTCAAAACCACATAGTACTTGTTTTTGTGTGAATTAGAGTAAGTTAGTAACTCTTAACTTACCACTAACAACAATGACAGTGCCTCTGTAGTGAGGCCAGCCTCCTCGTTGTTTCCTCCCATGGCGCCATTCAATTACGGCTGAGTAGGTGGCAAAGGGATTCCCATCCTCGTCCATCTTGGAATCATCATACCCCCTTATGGCATCAGTTTTTACGTCACTGAGCTTCCCAAAATCCTCCCCTTCACTCCACCGCACCACTGCAAACTTCCTCTCCGTGTGTTCTTAAATGATCAAATAAATAAAAATCATTGTTTGGCTTAGCAATCAATAAATGACTGGCAGACAGAAACTGTTATTAAGCTAACATTTAACATCAGTATTCTGACAAAAAACACTTCTAATATTAGAAATCTGCAGGGTTAGGCAAGTTATATTTAAGTTTTATTATTGCCAATCAAAATGAAATTCAAGACCCATTTTGAATATATTGGGATACACAATTCTGTTGTCTAAATTGATCATTTCAAGTACATATTAAATTAGATTTGAAATATCCAAAGGAATATAATCTGAAAATTGCAGATTAGGTTATTGATAGGTTAAGTGATTTAATAGAGGTGAGCAGATAATGTGATATGTCTTTATGATTCTTGTGATATTAATTTCTTTCATATAACGTTAGCCCAGTGCTACCTGACAGGTGCCTCTATAGCCTACAACCAACCAGAAAGGGTCCGGTGTTTCCTATTAACAGACGGTAACGTTAGAGAAATACTGAAAGCTCATTAATGTTAACTTACTGACTACAAGATGTTCTTGAACATGATTATTTTGGCCAAAGGCTGTGCAACCAAATGTAGTATGTGGTTAAATCTCATGTTACACAATTTTACTAAGGATTTTGTGTCTTGTTTGACTGTTATATATATTACTTACAAATTTCAGATAAAAGATATAAACATTTAGTAAAATGTATCTACATCTTTTCCATATGGGTCCAGACATCATTGGTAATGTTATTGTTTTAGTGATTATGCAAACAAAAAGTCATTTTCTATGTTGTTTGTTAATTTTTAAATATAAAACTTGGTTAAGTGATTTATGTGTATGTACTTTTTTAACATCTCCAGCACAACAATACCGTGATAATACTGATAACCGTGGTCATGTTGGTCACTATTATCGTGATAAGACATTTTCATACCGTTATATCCCTACCCTCGAGTTTTGCTACTGTATTGCCATCATAGTTAGTGTGAGGATGCTTTATTTATTTTATTTATTTATTATTTATTTAATATACTTTACATCAAGAAGTTTATTTTCTTTTCTTTTTAAGAGTTCGATTTATTTTGTGCAACTGACAAATGTTTTCCATATTTTTTTTTTTCATAATTAGTTTATGGTTTGGGGATTTTTAGTATTATACATTCTTCATTTTTGTATTTTGTTGGCCCAGAAACGAATCAGTTGTATTTTTCTTTATGGTTTATTTGTGAATTAAGCTAGGTCATTTTCTACAGCTTTTAATATAGCAACTAGGGGTAGAAAGATTTATACACCAGTGTGGTGTGAAATTAGTTTTGGTGTGTATGTTTGCACATAGTGTGCTGTGTAGGAAATCTGTAATTTCTTTTGGGGTTTATTGTATTTATTCATTTGTTGTGTGCATTTTCTTTTCTTTTTTTAAGTATGTTACCCTCCATAGTCACTTTTACTGCCATCTGTCAACTGAAAGTTTGGCTAGCCTTTGAGTGAAATCAAATGAGACCAGAATCCATGTATTTAATAAAATGATGTTTTGATTTTATAGTAGTTTTGCCTCGAGTTCATTAATTTAATTGGATATTAATTGGATTTAATTGGAGTGGCGTAGTCAAGAGCAGTTACAAAGTACCCCTATTGCCCCATCACAATTCTTTAATACCTTTTGTAAGTACTAGTTTGTTACACACATACACACAGAGCTGCAATTGCTTGCAATTGTTGTATTCAAGTGATGTTATTTGTATGTTTCCAACGTACAATGTTACAATTAGCCAGCAATAACTGTTTTGAAAATAAATGTCCAAGTCATACAAAATTTATTAAACATACACAAACATTTTTCTTAATTCCAAGTCGTGTAAGATGTGAGTGGATCACTCATTTTTTCTCCAAATGGATGGACACACGAGAGGTGAGTGTGTGTACTAAACTACACACTGCATACTCGGGACACTGTGAAAAGAGTGTGAAAATCCAGCAGTGGGTACAAGAATGTGGATGTTCCAGTTCCTACGGCTGTGAAAGAATACAATGACTTCATGGAGGAGTTGATCTTTCAGATCAGTTGACTGGCTACTATTCCTCATGAAAGAAAAACAGGATGTGGTACATGACTGCTGCACCATTTCATTGACAATGCTGCAATACACAGCACTTTTGAGCTAGTTTTCTAGATACTATGAATTTCTGACATGTATAGCCTTCAAACTGGGGTTGGAAGGATTGTATTGATACATGGCATATGAAAATAGTCAAAAGAATGACAGCACAGCGTGTAAAATACTAAGATATGCTCTGGCGGGACTGTTCTATGGCAGGTCTTAAAGGGCTAATAACATTGTTTCAAGTGTTAGAAACTCAAAATCATCAATGACACACACAAATAATAAATCAAAATTAAGCTCAAACTGAACTAAAATAAAATTAAACCATGCAGTGACCTGTATATTGCCTGTAAGATGACCTTGGGTGTTTTGAAAGGCGCCATTAAATAAAATGCATTATTATTATTATTATTATTATTATTAAAACTACTACATTGGACTCGACAGACTTGTTCTGTTCATAAGGCATCGCTCTTGAAAGAACTACTCAAAAACTGAACATTCATTATAAGCTTCCAATGAATAGTAAAATGTCAGCTACAAACATGTGCGTTTAATGTAAAATAAGTAATTTCTCTTTCTTTCAATGTTATATTTCTTCAGTTATCACACATATGGCTGCTTATGTGTCATTCTAAATAATTATAAATAAGACATGAATAGGAGATTAGAGCATCTCTTATTAACTCGTAATTTGTTTCTATTTATTTTTTATTACTTGTACATTATAGAGTACATAAAATGGCCTGTCATGTGATGTATGAAGTATCAGGTGTTGAAATCTGTCCATACGTTGAAGAATGAGTTACACAACAGGTCTCTATTTGACGGTTTCTACCTTCTTCCACGGAGTAGGTGTTTCCAAATAAGTAGTGACAAGATACAGGTATGTAAAGGACATTTCTTAGGAAAAATGTGATTTTATACAAGAAGTGACGTGAACACATGTCGTTTGCTGGAAAAAAGGTCCTTTCAACCAAACTGCATGAGACAAAGAAGACATTACTTAGAAACAAAGTAAAAAAATAAAAAAAATATTGGTTTTTATCATATAACATTGCCATGTAATATTTAAGGGTGGAGAAAAACCATGGTCTTCCGCTGCTTATGGTTTGATATATGCCCTTTAAAACACAAGGTGTGTTGCTCACTCACTGTGAAGGCTGACTGTATCTACCAGTGAAGGATTGGTTTCTCCTCTCCTGGACAGCCAAATAAATAGTCAGCTGGGTCAGAGGCTGACCTTCCATCAGCATCTGCAGAAAATGTCCTATATATCCTTATTTGTCCGTTTTCTGAGAGGAGTGACTTTTCTCCATTCACTTCCTCGCACTGACTATGGAGGTAATACAATAGCAAAACTCAAGAGGTTGAAAATCTGAATGTGAGAACTTGTAATATAAACATTCGTATTTATAAGTTGAAATTATGTGAAAAGCTGAATCTTTCAATTTGCAAACACAGACAATGATCAAAACACCCGTGTTTTGAATTGGAAGTTGTAGATTAATAGTTACAAATGTGTAAAATGACATTCACACAAAGAAAATGACATACACAAATGTTTACGACATATTTACTTTTGCACTTTACTTCAGTTTCGCTTCACAACGTCAAGTCGGCACTTACAACCTCTCAGATCTGGAGTACAAGTTCACATCCTAGCGCTCAGACTTTTATTTCTCTTTCTGCAAAACTCACTTGTACATGTAAATGTGAGAGAGCAGAGCCGGGGGCGGGGCTTTGGTGCGAATGAAGACATTTTATTGGTCGAAGTCTGACTAATGAACAAAGCCAGCCATCGCGACTTGCCAAGAAAGAAATTTGTGTTTTAAGCATATGTATCAGTTATTTGTAAAACACTGCAAACTATTTTCACTGAATATCCTTAGCTTTTACAGGATCTTAAGACATTGCATTAATTTTGTCATTCAGGTGTTATCTGGTATAAATAATGGAAATAATGGAACATCTTTCATATTTAAATCCTATTGCATTTGAGGATTCCCGGTGGGCCGGTCTGTTTGTTGTGTTGTTTTCATGCTACTGGGATGAAATATGCACTCACAGCAGCCTTATTCCTTTTATTTATTATTTTCTCGCAGCCCATATTATTATTTTCACCAGACCATAATAATAACAATTTCTCAATTGAAAATCATTCATAAATATCATAATCATTATAATCTTTTTGCAAAAATCATTCTTACCTCACCCAGCTTCACCGTCCGTGTTTTGATTTTACTAAATCAGTTTGGGTGAATACAACTTATTAATCATGAGTCCAACATTTTGTTTGACAGGAAAACATTCAGTCTGCTTGAAGGAAGACGTGTTTAATTGTAAGTTAATGCTGTTACATAGAAAGAGAAAAAATACATTAAAAAAACCTAGTCTAGGGCTATTCTTAAACGTGGAGCTTATTATATTGAAGTACAAATCCAAACACCAGAAGCAACCTACACTATAGAAGCGTTCTTTCATTAAAAAGTATACATTGTAATTATTGACAGGCTATATGGTTGAAATAATATTTAAGTTCAAAACTTTAAGTGTCATTGTTTAAGGAACAGCAGTGATGCATTGTTTCCTTGATTACCGCTGTAAACGCTCAATGCATTATACAGAGGCAAGATGAGAGGAAAATGCCATCTAAACTGTTTCTTAAGACAGTCAGTTCCCCTCAGAGACACATTCATACTTCACGCATTGTGAACAGGGAGCTTGCTCTGCCTGCTCATTTATTTTTCTCATCCTAGCGTCTCTGGCCTCTGTTAACACCATTTACAGACTCTGAAATAAAACAAAAAAAGTCTGGTTTTGACTTATGATTGATCAGTGCATCTCTGCTCAAATTAAACTTATTTTATTTTGGTTGTTTTTCAGTACTTTGTGTCATGAGCTACACTCCAACACATTGAAAACTGCAGCGCATTAATATTTTTTAATTAATTAGATTGCAACCTTTGTGATATGACAATGGCATGAAGCCATAATGCAATATTGCACCCCTAATTAAAATAATATATAAAAAAATAAAAGAAAACCTTATGGATGGACAGTACCCCAAGCATTTCGCCTGACACGGGCCGAGCTTAGGGACAGTCATTAACAGTGACAGATAAACCAGAACACAGGAGGGAGTGGGTGAGGCTGACAGGTTCATCAATAATCACCTCTTATTGGGCAATATGCATTCAAACTAGATTCTTCTGTGGAAGTGTTTCTTCCAGTGAAAAAGCTATCATAGATCATTTCCTGATAAACAGTACAATAAATATGACTAAAGAAATCCAGTGTGCTTCAGACTTCAGTCGAAGACGTTTCCAGTCAGCTTCACTTCTTAATATACCACAGACTCTGCGTAAACTCCAGGTGAGATGAGACTTGATATAGACAGGTAGTTTTATGACAGTGTGCAGAACCAACAGATGATTAGCTGTAGAAATGCCAGCAGAAATGCAGGGGCAGCTTCAAAATGCATTAGGTAAAAGAAATATCTGTAGAATAATCAGATGCAAATGTCATGTAGAAATTGTTAAATGAATAGTTTTCAGTGAAGGAAAGATTTGTCTTTATAGGATTTTTAAACAGAATTAGATTACACTTGTCATGATTCTGCCCTCGTGTCCTTGGTTTTACCCTAGTCTTGAGGCAGGATCATGACAGACCCATGTTTTGTGTACAAGCACATGGCCTTGTCTTTGGGCCATGTGCTTGTGTTGTCTCGTTCCCTTGCCCCGCCCCCCTTGTTAACCTAGTCGTGTCGTGATTGCTATCTGTGCCACCTGTCGTGTCTTAATTGTTCCCCTATTTAGATCTCCTAGTGTGCTCTGTCTTGCGTCGGTTCATTGTTCATCACTTGTGATTGTACCACATTTGTGATTGTGATTGTTCCTGAAGAAGTGTTTTGTATTTCCGTGAGTGTTTGTTTATAGTTAGTGTTCCCGTGCTTTTTATCTCGTTAACTCAGTCCTGTTCAGTTATTTTGTATTTCCCTAGTCAGTGTTTTCCCCCTCGTGGGTTTTTGTTTTCCCTTTTTTGTTAAATAAATCCTGTGTTTCGTTACTTCCTGTCTGCACCTGAGTTCCTCCCTTACCAAAACCCTGACAACACTGGATAGCATTTTTAAACACTGCTTCAATTAATACTCATAATGTTTGTATATTTATTTGATTTAAAGTACCTTTTTAGAAAACTTGATTTGTAACAAGAATTTTGGAATGATCAAATTATTACAAGATTCACAACTAAAAAATAAGCACGTCCTGATTTTGCCAAGTCCTATGTGTTCCTAGGTCAACATATTTTGTTGACCCTGGAACAACATTTTACTCCAAAAATATATTCTTAACCATATCCCTACACCTAAACCTAACCTTAACCATGAGTAATCCCTAAAATCAGAGGAAATTATAGATGAATGACACTGATGTACAAGCACCAAACACTGATTTTAAGCATAAACTTCACAAAATCTATAAACTGGTTCTTCAAATCTGATTGGTTAATCACAATGTTGTTCCAGGGTCAACAACGATGTTGTCCCAGGAACATGTCTCACTTGGTAAAATCAGGTTAGGCAAAAAATAATCTCTTTGTTCTTGTTCTTGTTTTTAACTACAGACAATTGAAATGGCAGACCAAGGAAGACCCCCTTGTCCTGGTATGTTGTGTGAAGTAAACATTTTGTTTCCTTATTCATCCAGTTGTGAATCCACAAAGAAGTATGGTAACGTAATAATAAATATAATTTAACTTTTAAATTTAACAAATCATTAGTTCATGTGCATGTATGTATTCTATAAAAATATTTAAATTATTTTATCAGAATTTTTACACTGATTAACAACTTAAATTGATTTATACACACCAGAGATGAGCAGTTTAGTTAGTGACATCTTTATTGACTTCAGATCCTTCAGACTTTAGAGCCTTTAATTATCGTTCTGTATTAATGAGCTGCTTACTGACACACACACACATATGGGAAATCGCGCAGCTCACACATCCAGGAGAAAATAAACTCATCAACGCTGCCCCATGACTTTTATTAAATACAATTTAAATACAGACTCGCCACATTATATTTTCCAGCGACAAGAGGATACAATCGCTGTTTTTAAGTAAACTCACTCTCAAAAGATAAAGCATAGACGCGAATACACGCAGTTTCCATTTCTCTCTCTCTCTCAATATTTGAGAAATGGTTTAGCGATTTCTAATTATTGAGGGGATTAGCCTACGGCAGTTATAGCCCTGATCAGACATATGGTGTGGCACTACCATGCAGTCTGTAATGATATGACGCTAGCAAATATTAGCAATTTTTTGCAGACATTTCTTTGAGTAACATTACCATTAATATGGACTCACAATTGAATGTAACATAAAACAAATCTATATTTATGCCAAAAAAGCTTACATTTATGTGTCTTTTTGTTCGCTGTAGTAGCCATGTTGCCAAGATAATTCATACCCCTTCGTTTGAAGTGTGGTCCCGAAAAATCTTCGTTTGAAGGGCTATCTGGCCCTTCCCCTTACCCCTACCCCTCCAACCACAGGGTTTCTGCAGGTATCTTCAAATTAAATTTAATGCCTTTTTAATGCCTTTTAATGCCATTTTTTAAAAAAAATTTAATGCCACACACGACCCATGACTAACCACGGATATTTTATATATGGATATAATCGTTTTATTTTAAATAGACATGTCACAAATTATTAATTGCAACCAGTGTGATGCAGAGTGGTGATGGACAGCTGTGTTCAGACACCAGAGCACCTCTGCCTGCAAAGTTTTGGTGTGGTAATGTTAGCTGCTCCACAAACGGTGGTGACAGCATCAGTTGTCGTCGTAACGTTATTACTTGTAGATTTGTCGGTCACGCCAAAGTAACTAGACATAGTAGTTTGCTGTTTTGCTCTTACCGCGGATTTGTGGCCGTCACACTGCATATGGGATTTTAGGGCGCCAATTCCCATTGTCCCCAACTTAAATGCTTTTCTGCAAACACCGCAAAATCCTTCATCATTTTTACCACTAACAGGCTGCAACCATGTCTTGAAATTTTCGTTTTCCAGCCACTTCAGTTGGAATTTGCACTTTCCCATTTTTCCTCAGACCTCGTCCACCGCTGTACAAAATGACCGCCGCCCGCGTCACCTCTGTATCACGGCAATTTTGCTCCGGCCGAAAACAATTACCAAACTGGTTCCGTGTGTTTATCACACTAACATACATTTTGCTAAAGCAAATAAAATTATTAATTATGAAGGCTATATTCAAAGAACTTGATATAAAATTCTCTTCAAAACTATAAAAAAAATTAATGCTTGTAGGAATCAAATGTAATGCTTTTTAATGCCTTTTAAGGCCTTGATTTTTGCAAAATCCATTTAAGGACTTTTAATGCTTTTTAATGCCCCACGGAAACCCTGAACCAAAAGAGAATTGAGACACCCATACCCCTTCACGTGAACGCGTGAAATGGAGGGGTAGGGGAAAGCCGAAGGGTTAAGGGGTAAAATTGGGATTGGGCCTAAAACACAGCAGAAAACAACAATGCTGCAAATATATTTTTCTTACTATCTATTTATCTGTCTATAACCTATAACTCTGACTAGCTGTTCAAATCAGATGTGATGTTTATGATCTACATTTAGCATTATTAACATGTAGGCAGGGCTGGGAAAGTTATGTTTTAAAATGTATTTCACTACAGATTACAAAATGCAAGCTTTCAAAAGTAATCAGTAACGTATTTCATTAGATAACTCAGGTTTAGTAACTTAATCTAAATACTTTTGAATACTTTGAAATATTTAAGCTTGGTAACACAAAGGAACATCATCTACCAGCCATAATATTTGTGTTTTCTTTGCATTTTATTTTTAACAACATACATTTTCCACAGAATTTCTATGAACAACAAAATTTTTTTATGTCATTTAATTTTTCCAATCAATATGAATTCAATTTAAAATACAATGAATGGGATTCTGTCCTTTTTCAGACACACCAAACACAGAATAAAAGTAGCCATAACAACTGGCACAGTTGTCCATGTTATACAATAGATTTGTTTAATGAATGAACCAAACTTTGAATGAAAAAGTGTTGCAAAAGAATCGCTGAATCAGAATTGACAGGGCTCGTTTCCCAGGGTCACAAGCAATGTTGTTATTAATGATGCTTTTGGGAAACACATCTCAGGGGTCTCAAAATTTCTAAATCCCTGGTAGCCCTTTGGGCAGGCATTCTTCAGGTATTGATAGCCCAAAATGAATTTAACTAGACCGAAATAAAAATAAAAGACATCGGCTGAACTTTACTGTGGACAAATCAGGATGATCAGCAAAAACTAGTAGCATATCTGGATGTAACGGTCAATAAATTTATGGTGCGATAAAACTCACAATACAGATTAGACCATACTATTTTCTTACAATTTATTTATATATGTATTTATCTTTAAAAATATATATATTTAAGACAAACTATAAATTAAAATTGTTTTTTTATTTCTCAGACAAAATGCTGCATATTTCTTTGTGAAATTGAAATGTTAAATAAAAATACTAACATGAAATTAAAACTCAAATAAAAAAAATTTAAAAAATCATTCAACTAAAAGAAATATCTAAATTTAAACAAAAAATATGTCTGTGCTCTATTTTAAATCAGAGGGAAACCATTTGAATTACTATCCGAAAAAGATGTTAAATATATGTTATTTGGATTGTATAATAAAAAAAATAAAGTAAAATCATTATGGTCTGATTTTACCTTTTGTGAATGAGACGCAGTTGGCACTAATTGAACAGCAGGTATTTAAAGACTGCTGCTCCTTTAAGACCGAGTGCAGTACTTTCCAGTTTCGGTTTTCAATCCGATCAAGTGCACTGTAAAAAATCCCACTCACAAAAAGTTAGACTTATGATTATATTTTAGTTAACTGGACAATTAAATGCAAAAATGTTGGCTTAACTAGTGAAAATACGTTGGTTCAACAATCGTTGGACCAACCTAGTATTAATTGTAAACTCAATTTGTAAATGCAAGTTAACAAGCATACAAGTTGGGTTGGAGGTTGGAGCATGCGAACTGTAATGACCATGAAATTGGCGCATGTGCAATGAAGCGCGCCAACACCGAACAGAAAAAGGAGCCTTACAACTGTGGTGGATACAGTGAATAAGCTAAAGCCCCAAAAAGTCAGCCTCCTTAAACTTACACTTATATTGCTTGTTTTTTAACATTTTTTGTGTTAACAATTTAAAATATTAAACATAGAACATTTAAAGTATTTAGGACTGGTTGAAAGCACTTTGAATGTTTTTTTTTCTTCTTCTGCCTACTCATTTAATTACTTTTTTAAGATTGAGTATGGCTAAAATTATTAATGTGGTGCTGCTGATTTTAAGTAGAACCTGAACCAAAATATCAAGCATGTAGTAGTTTTTTTTAACCTTGTGATGCTGTTTAAAAACACATTTTGTCAACTGAACGTACTTCATAAAGTCAAGTGAAAATAACATTAAAAGTTGAAATTACATAATTTTCTAATTTTTTTTTATTATAAAAACTCAATCAGCTGAACAAAAGATCTTAAGTTGGAAGACATGTGACCTTACTCAGTGAATTGAGTTAAGTGAACAACTTCGTTTAAAAGTTGAGTAAACTCAAAAAAGCTGTTTAGCAGGTTGTAATTTTAAGTTAAGTCAACTTTTCTTTTTTTACAGTGTGTTTACATGTCCTCAAAAGGAATAAATTCGGTTTTCAGTCCGATCAAGTGTTTACATGTCCTCAGAAGGAATAAACCACCCATTACAATCCGATCTAAATTACGGATCCGTTTCAACCCTTCAAGCGAGTGAACAAGTGAATCAAGTTATTAATTTATCATAACTATTCAAGAAAACTGTTGTTTTCACGCAGCTTTAATAAAACGTCACTCCAGGGGGTGAATAAAGGCCTCCTGTAGCAATTCCATGCATTTTTGTAAGATATATATCCAAATTTCAAACATGAAATTTTCTTACTTCTGCTGACTGTCATACACAGAAGCCAGTGGATGACTTAGGATGACGGAGTTGCATGATTAATGATGAACGCGGAGACAAGACAAAACGAGGATTTGTAAAGAAAAATGTCTGAAGATTTTGATATAATCCAAGAGGAGACTGGTTTTTCTTTGTTAAAGTAAGGAAACTTTGCTTCCTTGCTCCTATAAACAAACTCGACTAGCAAATCTATCCCACCTATGTCCTACGTCATCCGCCTGAACGTCTTAAGCGTACCACAGTAACCTTACATCTTAACACCATTTTGTTTTTACACAACAGATCATAGATCATATATTTTGTCTATAGACTAACAGCTTCGTAAATAGAAAGATTTCAATACTTGATGATTCTGAATGGGATTTTTTTTAATGACTTCAGACTTAATCTACTCCAGATTAAAAACTTGTGAAAATCTGATAGACACACACATATATGTATTATATATAATACATATAATGACTCCTAAAATGCAAGTCAGTCACTGTTTGTTTTTGAGAATAAATATATAAATAAGCATATTAAGAAACATTTTAAAATAGGGAACACATATTCAGAGTTTTTCCTCAATAAACTCCTAATTTGCTGTATATTAATAGTCAGTAAGGTAGTTGTTGACTTTAGATATGGGTGGATTCAGAGATCTCAAATATGATCATGCAGAATAAAACATTATTATTAATTTATAAGTACTAATAAACAGCCAATATGCTATTAATATGCTTGATAATAAGCTACTAGTTAGTAGTAAGAGTCAGTCCTTAAAATAAAAGGTTACCCACAAAATGAATACCCATGGCTTTATTTGAAATATTGTAAATATAATATCATTTTAAGCACAACTTTATTACCTGTAATCCATAGCCTCAGGCAACAGGGAAATATGAATATATGAAATACGAAATAAATATTTTGATGGGAGGGAGCAAATTCATCCATCAAATGTCAATGAAAGGACACCTTTCTTAAATCCTTTTTAAAATGTTCACCCAAGTAGAGCAGACCAAACAGACTACAGATTGACACTGACTGGTTTTGAACAACAAATAATTACTGGGTCCCTAAAACATAGGACATAAGCACTATTCGGACGGGACTAGTTTTCTAAACTACGTTTGAGTTTCGATTCTTACCACCTGACGTCTGTGATTTTCATGTACCAATTCAGATGGGACTGTTATAACCGTGTTTATTACAGAGGTGGGAGGGTCTGATTTGTGCATCTGGGCATCATCACAGAGATCACATGCTCTGTATGCGTGCATTGCATTCATTCAGAATGATTGCCCTTAGTATTATTACACAATAAATACAAAATGGCTAGTATAACAAAACCATGTTAATGTGTGGTTCCTTTAGTTTAACTTGTTTTCCTTTTTTTTTTAATTTTTTTTTTATTAAATGTAATTAAAACATTATGTAACTGAGTACATAAATGAACGTGAGTATTCTTACCTGATGCTGATATTACAATAGCCAGTATTAACAGTTTACGCGATCTTGCTCTTGATTTTATTATTTGTATTATTTTTTTATTATTATTTATTTGCCGCTAAGCAAATATATCAAACATCTGCGCGGTAAGAGCATCTACGGTAATTCACGTTGGCCAAAACACACAAGGAAACGCGTTGTGAAATAAAATATCACCGGCAATCACAGACATTCGCATTCGGACGGGATTAGTTTTCTCAGAGGAATATATCAAGGTATTAAAAAATGAGGAAAAACAAATATATAAAATATATTCCACATTAAAAATACATTAAAGAAACACTAACAGAAAAAAATACCTAACACAGAATAGATGCCTCTTTTTCTAAATTGTGTAGATGACCAGGAGTGCCTGCAAGATTTCTTCCGAGGGTATGCACAGAGTTGTTGTTTTTTTATTATCACTTATGGGAAGCCACTTGATCAGTGAGAGCAGAACGAATGCGTCACACATTTTAAATTCAACAAAATGGTAAAATACATATATCAAGAGCATGCTTAAAGATGTAAACAGAACAAAACATTGTCGATGAAGTGGATTAGAGCCCTGCACGAGCCTCAAATACAGGCCTTAGCCAGTCTTTTTTCTCAAAAAAGCTTATAGTACGGTTTCAGCTACGGTTCAGAACGTTTTTTGTGGTTTTTTTGAAGCTTTGATTATGTTTACAGTGTGCAGTATAACATGTGTTCATGTTTCGCGTGTAAAAAACACAGAATTTTTCACACAATTCACCTATCTGTTTACCGCTGTTATCACTGTCATAAAAACGGGCTGATGACTTCCTTGTTCTATGAAGCCTCTCTTTCAGAAATACTTAACTAGTTCTGATTGGGCCAGCGGTACCTGTGCTGTGATTCGACAGCAGCTGAGCGCACGCGGCCCTCCTGGAAACGTGATTGGGCTAGTTTTGGACTAGTTTTGAGAAGCAAGTGGGCAGGATTTGTTTTGAAAACCTGGCAATCCTGATCCTTGCTGGAGATGTACTTACAATCATAGGAGCGTTTTTACAGACGAGATACGCATGAAAATTGTATTAGATTTTTTTGCACAGCCCTACCATCTAGTTAACAAAGCTAAACAGCGTTGCCCTTTGTGTAATGAGTTACAGAAACTGTCAAACGCACCAACTTAAATAATAAAATACACTTTCCGGTTGTGGTCCATAAACAACGCCTTCTCCAGACAAAGAGGGAACTGCTCCATCTTTCAAGAATAATCTTTGTGTGAATCCGGCATTAAACTGATTGAGATTGAGGAAGCTGTCCTCAGCAAAATGTGCTGCACATAGTTTTACATGTGGATTTTAATTTTCGGGAACCGAGTTAAACATAAATTGTAACCATTAACACTAGAAGCGCCAGAATTCCAAAACTACTAGAACAGCCGTGAACGGTCATTTTGACCGCTATATTATAAACGCTATAATCTCTAAATAATAAATAAATTGCCCAAATGAGAGATTAATGTATTAACTGTGTTAGGATATCTTTTAAAAAAACAAATAACACCAACATTTACATTTTTTATTTAGTTAAAAATGATTTAGAAATATTCGCATCATTTCATAGTAAAATGTAATTATTGCATATTCAGTATTTCTCTGTATTTATTTTACATAACTCAGAACAACAAAATAACATTTAAAATGATCTATTTGATTATGAAAAAAAAAATGTTACAACATTTATGATACATTATAACACAGAACATAAGCTGGAAACAAGCAGCTCTAAAGTTAAAAAGAGTCACGAACGAAGTTTGGAACCATAAAACAATTATGCTACAAATTCTATATTAAATAAATCTATATCGTGCTCGGCTATTTAAGATTCACAGTCAACACAAGTTACTTCTGTTCTTCTCGCACAATTTCCACACACGGGTTTGTGGCATTTGCAGCAGGTGTCGTGCGTTTTATTTTGTTTGCAGATTCTCCGCACCTGGCACTGTCTCCGTTTTGGTGTCAGTTGCGGGGGTTGATTTTTTTGGTTGGGACCTTGTGTCAACTGCGATGCTGCCCTTTTTCCCTCCATGAACTCCGCTCTCAGCTCCTCTGCCAGTCGCAGCAGGAACTTCCTCCGGGCAATTTTGCTGCTGGTGCACTCCTTGAAGAGGATGTGGGCATTGATTCCAGCAAGGTCGAGGATGTTGTAAAATACAGCCACTGGCCATCTACGCGTACCGCCTTTCACAGAGTATGCCCGTGCCATCTGATCTAGGACATCCACCCCATACTTGGTGTTGTTGTAATAGGTCACAGACTCCGGCTTTGCTTTCGGCCCATCGGTGATGCCCACGCTTGTGTGCACGGAGCTCAAAATGCACACATTCTTCCTCGGCTTTCCCTGGTATATCGTGAGCGTCGCATCCGCACATTTTAGCACTTTTGTGTTATACAACTCCGCTTGCTCTTTTGCGGAGGGGGGCAACTCGCGCTTACTTTTTCCCATAGTGCCAACCAGGCTGGTCTTCTTGGCCTGTAAGGCGGTGGCCAGTTTCAGTGAAGTGAAGAAATTATCCGTTGTAATATTTCTTCCCTTACCCAAGAATGGCTCCGCCAGTTTCAGCACCACACTCTCTCCCACGAGCTGACCTCTGCTCCGTGCCTCTTCTTTACCCAGAAACGGAGCCCCGTTCAGCATGTATTTCGAACGGACATCAGCAGCCAGCCAAAATTTGATGCCAAATTTATCAGGCTTATTCCCCATGTACTGAAGAAATCTGCACCGGGCCTTGGTGGGGAACAGCTGCTCATCTATGGTTATGTCAGCACCGGGCTTGTAACAGGCTATGCTGTTCTGAATAAACTTGTTCCAAGTGGCCGATACCAGGGCAAACCTGTCATCCTGCAGACGCACACGTCGGGTTTCTTTTTTATCGAACCGCAGAAATCTCATTATCTCCCTGAAGCGATTTCTAGCTATGGTTTCTTTAAAAAACGGGAAGCCCCATTTCTCCGACCAAAGGCTCCCCAAATCCATGTTCTTCGCACCCTGTGCTCCACGGATATATAACAGAGCTATGAAGGCTTTCAGTTCAGCCACTGTCAGGTCCCATGAGCTGTCACCACGGTGCTGATGTGCCTCAGCCACAGTGCAGTCCCTGATGTGTTTCAACATGCCATCGTCAAACAAACACAGAAAGGCAGTGAGCGCATCTTCGATGTTGCGCTTCGCGTGCACGGTGGGACCGGCAGCTTCAGTCAGAACATTTTGGCCTTCTCCCTGGACGTTCAGTTGACTGAAGGATGGTCCACACCGTCCCATCCTTTCCCTTTTCCACAGCCACCTCCGGCCGAGATGACTCTAAGGGCGGGCTGAGCACTCCAGCTGGCTCAAGTGCAGGTACTGGTTCGGGAAGGCCTGGGACAACAATATAACACTAATAAGAATAATAATAACAAAAATATAATAATAATAATAATAATAATATCACAATAATAATAATATTCTAATAATAATAACAATAACAATTACATAAGAATGATAGTAATATTCTAATAATAATAATAATTTTATAATATTATAAGATAATAAAATAATAATAATAATATGAACAGCAGAACTAGTAAATATGGGCATCCAAGTTTACCTGGAACGTCAGCTGTGAATAGAACATCTGGTTCCCTAATCTCCGAGGAAGGTAACCGCCTCTTTTTCCTTTTTACGGACTCTGACTCACTCTCTGATGAGGATGAACTGTTGTCTTGCACCCAGGAAAGGTCGCTGTCACTTTCCACCTCAGACAGCGCCCCTGCATCAGAGTCATCACTGTCCAGATTGTGAAGCATTTCCAAGGCCATGGCAAAAGTCATATTTCTCTTCATTCTATTATTTGTATTAGACATTTTCTAAACGCTCCCTATAAACTCTTTATAAATGTATTTTTTAAAAGGCAATAATAATTTGTAGTCCAAGAATTTGTATTTATAATCAAATGAGCATATGCTAATAGTACTGGTGACGCTGACAGAGACAATAAACCGCGGGAAAGAACAATAGAATCGCGCGAGATTTAGAGCGGTCAATATGACCGTTATGGCTTTAATAGGTAGAAATGCTCATATTTTTTTTGCCTTTTATGTAATTTATATAAAATCTATTGTAAGTAAAAATAGAAACACTTTTAGGAAAAGTCACAAACCAGCAAGATTGTATTTTTTTATTCAACAAAGTTATTGTACATATACATTTCAAAACGGTCATTTAGACCGTCATGGCAGTTCTAGTGTTAATCTTGCAGAGACGGCGAGCTTGAGCGGGGAGTTCTTTGGCGTGAGTGAGCAGGAGTAAGTATTCTGATTAATTATTTTGTATAGTATTTTAAAATGTAACACCAGTACGCCATATTAAGTTAATTACCTGCGAGCTTCTCCTCCTGTCTGTACGGTAATGCGACAGAGAGCCGAGTGGTTATGAAGCAATCGTTAGCCTATTTTTTACAAAAACTGTTTCTACGGGGCCATTATGTAACATAGAAGGTAATGGAGCCCTTTATACATTGTCGTGTATCTTTAGAAATAAATAATGGACAAACAGAGTCTTTAAACGCCTCAGATGTAAAGTTATTCGCTGTCAAAGTGACGCCAAAATGAATGGGAGTCAATGGGAATGCTAACGCAAGTGAAGTTCTGCTACAAGATGGCGGCACCGGGCCGACTTCAACTTCCGGTCGACTTCCTTGCCGCCTGGTGACAGCGATCGGTTACGGCAAAACATTATTTATTATTTTAACTTCCTGATAAAATGGCCAAAAATGGTAATCCTTAATTTCAAAAGTAACAACTGAAAACAGCACAGACGTTTGTTTGATTTTTCCTGGTTTCTACAGAGCTGGTAATTTTAATAAGAATCAAATCAGTTCAGCTTTGAGAATGAAAACTAAACTGAATGTGTCTTCAATCTTCATGTCTTCGCTCTCCTCTTTAATAAACTCCATCTTTATAAAAGAGTATTTATGTGTATGTATTTATGTGAGTATTTATCTGTGACAATAATTACAGTCAGTAATAATTAATTTAACATTCATATACAATTCTCTAAACGAGCTGTATTGATTCAGACACTTGTTATGATTAAAAGCACACCTTCAGCTGAATCACAGACGCAGAAGATCCTCCTTTTTTCTTTCTGCTGAAGCCTGATTTGTTCACGTTTGTGTAGCTGCACAGACCGATGGTGCTTCAGCATGCCAAAAGGGGCGGGGCCACTGCTATATAAGTCACTGGTAGCGCCGTTCATCAGATCATTGACTGAAGCGACGAGCGTCGACTCATGCAGCTTGTAGTGCAGCAGGAGGCAAAACTCTCGTTCTCTTATCTAATCGAAGTGTTCTCTTTCAAATGTTCACTCTCGTTATACACAGGAACAATCACACCTCACTAGCGCAGCAGTGTGACGTTGCACCACCAGACCAAAATAAAAGTATTGTTTGATAGAATTTTACATTAGAATACGACTATAATTGAGGCAAAGGATGGACTGAGTTAATACTGAATATATATATATATATATATATATATATATATATATATATATATATATATATATATATATATATATACACACACATATACACACATATAATTAAAATAAATCACATTTCAGCTTTATATGGTTAAAGTGGATTTCATTAAAGATCCATGACTAAAAGATTACATCAACCCTCTTAATGGAAATCTTTAATTAAAATGGTTTCAATAATTTATCCTAAATGTCAATAAAATGTGATTCACCATAGATTATCTTTATTAAAATCAGTATATAATACTTTCTAAATACTTTAATAATAAATTACAATTGAATTACATTCATGCATTTAGCAGACGCTTTTATCCAAAGCGACCTACAGTGCATTCAGGATATAAATTTTTACCTATCATGTGTTCCTGGGGAATCAAACCCCCAACCTTGCGCTTCATAGCACGATGCTCTACCATTTGAGCTTCAGGAACACAATATAATATAAACAAGTCTCCTATTAAGCTCTCAGATTTTAGAAATTTATTAACAAACACAATTTTCTTGCCTTTATCAGATCCACACTGAACAAATCTGTCCTTACTAAAGATTGGATAGAAAGTATTTGATCTTGCTGATTTCAGTGATAATGTTCTTTTATATGAGCAATGTTTTATAATACAGTTTTCACAGCATGAAGGAAAAATATATATGCAGCAAAACTATGTCAACATCTTCAGTTGTTGCTCCTCATCTTCACTTAATGAAGTTTCATAACAAGGTTCAAAGGAGCACGTCAGATAATTATTAGCACAGCCTAATTAGCACAGGTGGATCACACTTAAGATAATCAACTCTAGGGTATAAATTACAGCTGACTTACCTGTCTCCATTGATATCAGCACCCCATCTCCTCCACTTAGAGGACAGTTTACACTTTTCAGCACACGAAATACACATTATAAAAACTTCAGCTAATTATATGTCAGTGTGAATTAAGAGTGGACAGTTCAGTTAATTATAACAAGATGTTAGTTTATTAGGAACTCCAGAAGTACAGCCATCAGAATTAAAGATGAATATGTTTTAATATTAGTGTTATGATTTTAGTGAAGTGGTGCTTCAGTGGCAAAACTCGGCCTGTAGCCCCCCCCATGATGTCTGTGTGATGTTGTGGAGACATAATATAAGCACTTTAAGTAAGGAATAATTGACAACGGGCTGTTGAATTATTAGAAAAATAATGTGCTTTATTTTTCTAATAATTTAAAGGTCCCATGACTTGAAAATTTCACTTTATGAGGTTTTTTTTTTAGCATTAATACTAGTTCCCCTAACCTGTCTATGGTCCCCCAGTGGCTAGTAATTTCGATAGGTGTCCAGCTCATCCTCTGAGAAAACGAGAGCTCAGACGTCTGATCTGGAGTCTTCCCTGTATGTCCTCATACGGGGAAATGTTACCTCCCCTTTCTCTGCTTTGCCCGCCCAAATATTTACATTTAATTCAGTCACAATGTCAGCACAGGCGTTACAAACAGACTTTTACGATATGGATTCGACAGCACCGCCACAAACAGTGAGTAACAGTGTTCATTAATGCCTGATCTGTGATCAGTGATTTCTGATGTGTAGATAATTATTCAAGTTCACACAGACTTTCTTTCTAAATCGTTTAATACTGTTTATGCATCAGTGAATCAAGCCAGTGACTAAACGATCAACTTCACGTTGTTTCTCTTAGTAGCATGAAACAAATAATAATAATTCCTTACATTTATATAGCGCTTTTCTAGGCACTCAAAGCGCTTTACATAGTCAGGGGGTATCTCCTCATCCACCACCAGTGTGCAGCATCTACCTGGATGATGCGACGGCAGCCATATTGCGCCAGAACGCCCACCACACACCAGCTTTCTGGTGGAGAGGAGACAGAGTGATGAAGCCAATCAGCAGATATGGGGATTGTTAGGAGGCCATGATGGTCAGAGGCCAATGGGCGAATTTAGCCAGGATGCCGAGGTCACACCTCTACTCTTTTCGAAAGACATCCTGGGATTTTTACTGACCACAGAGAGTCAGGACCTCGGTTTAACGTCTCATCCGGAGGACGGTGCTCGTTGACAGTATAGTTTCCCCATCACTACACTGGGGAGCTAGGACCCACACAGACCACAGGGTGAGCACCCCCTGCTGGCCTCACTAGCACCTCTTCCAGCAGCAACCTAGTTTTCTCAGGAGGTCTCCCATCCAGGTACTGACCAGGCTCAGCCCTGCTTAGCTTCAGTGGGAAACCGGTCTTGGGCTCCAGGGTGATATGGCTGCTGGCAAAATCTGTTATTTAAATTGTGATTTAACTACAGAGAGCGATCAAAGAACGCTCGCTTTATATTGATCGGAGCTGTCAATCACACATCGTGAGTTTATCTGCACACTTGACCAAACTGCCGTTATAATGAATGATGCTGTTATGCTGCACATCGAAGCTCTTACTGTATTCATGTCGATATCGTTTTTGCTGTTAGTTGTGGTGAAAACATTTTGTGAGAGAAATCACGTTGCAATGACGAGATCACTGCATTCTGGCAATAAACAGACTCGATCTACTGAGTGCTCATCACTGCAGCCTTTCATGTGATGGGAAACGATCAAAACAATAATGCTATAATCAACACAGCCACGATTCATTAATCTCGACAGCAGTAATAGTAATAAAACCCAGTAAAGGTATTTGAGAAGGGTTCCAGATATAATACGCATTTTGAATGCAAAGATGTCAGCCAATCGCAACAGAGTCTCACAGCAGACACCCCCTTTGAACAGCATTCAAGCCAGAGGACTAAAATCAGGATATAAAAATGCCTTCTATTTCTACATTTTAAGTGTAAAAATCTTACTAACAATATGAGCACACCTCAGGAAACATTAAAAAACATAAAAAAATTTTTTTAAATAAAATAATCCACATCATGGGACCTTTAATGATCCGGAGTCAATTATTCCACTAATACTAAAGTTACCACACAAGACATCGATCAGAAGATATATTTACAGGGATTTGTCTGTTTTTTTATACTTAAAATCTCTTGTGAGTAGGATTATTTCTTCCACATCTCATCTAATTCCTCTTTTGCTAGTATCAAAACGTAGTTTTAAAGCTGTTAACGGAGGCTTGAGCTGTTGATAGCATTCTAATGCAGTTATTAATGAAGTCTAAACACTCTTCTGCTGCAGTGTCTTTAAACTGTTATTACCTCACTAGTGAGAAATGTCATGTGTAGCCTTTAAGTTGCTACACTAATAAAGTCATCGGGTAGTGCTGACAGCTTTTTATGTAAACTGCGTGACCGTTATTACTGTTAAATATGTGAAGTGATATGAACTGTAATGTGGTCAAGAGAGCTGCCTGGAGCTACGTTCATCAAGCATTTCCCAGAAAATAATTGCACACCTCACAACGTTTGTCAGCCAATCAGATTCAAGCATTCAACGGCCCCAAGAGCCACTCCCAAGCCTCTATGCCTTTCTGATCCAAGGATATGATGTCAGTTGATTTTGTCAGTGTTAAATCTATGGGACATTTTTACCCAATTTTCTTGCTTGCTGTACGATTATCGTACATCCGATTGCTTATAAATTTATAGCTCATCTCTCCTAAAAAAGCCGTATGATTTGACACCTCATTCAAGAGTCTACGACAAACAGTGCAGAAGAAAAAAAAAACATGTAACGTGAGGAGACTTGAAGAAAAATGAGCTTAATCTGAATTAATGGGTGGCTCTTAAAAGAGCCATTGCTGCAGTAAAAGCACATTTGAGGGCAGAGTTGTTCCTGCAGTGCTTCTCTTGGGTTACTCAGCAAACGCTCGTTCCCCTCTGGGCCCAGGTGGACTCTGTCCCTGGACAGATGCGACAGGTCAATGCTGGAATGATGAACGCAGTGCATCTGTCTCTCTGACAAGAAGCCTGCAATCGCACTGTTGAGCCACCGCCGGCTCCATTCGATGCCGTATTCAGATCTAGCAGTCTGTCCTCCCCAATTCAGTCGGGGCAGAATGAATGAAAGAAGAAGCCTGGTTCTGGGGAGCATCCTGAAGACTTCAGCCAGGTCCGTCTCCATTTCCTGAAGGAGATCCAGGCAGTTGCGTCCCTCCCGACACAAGCTGTTTCCACCGAGGTGAATAATCAAGATGTCTGGAGCTGGAGCTCTGGCCCTGAGAGACAGCAGAACTGGAAACAACTGCTTCTGCCTCCTCTGCTCTGCCAAGTAATGCTGCAGCGAAGGCCAAGGCTCGTGTCGAGCCCCTGCTCACCGATGTGATCATACAGTCTTCGAATAATTGAACTGCCAACAATCCACACACAAGGTACTCTTGTCATCCGCCATCTCCAAGAGTGAGGGTGCTTTGATTTGGCCCCAGTATTTAAGATGAGCGCTGTGCTTCATTGTCAAAGGTGGAGCTGTTGCACATCCTACAGGCAGCGAACGCTTTGGAGCAGTAAACAATCAACGAATATCCCACATTTATAGTAACGACTTTGTACCATTCCAGGCAAGTCACACCAAACATTGTCCTAAAATAGTTTTTTCAATGTGTACCACTTGCATAAACACTGCATCCGTAGGAAGTATTATCCGTAGGAGCTGTCATTGTTGTTTTCGCGTGCTGTGACGTCAGAACTCGGAGTACATCGATCTAGTACGAGATCACGGGTGGGAAGTCAGGGGTTTGACTGCTGTTCCAGTGCACTTTCACGGGTATAAGGTTGGATTAACACGGGTTACAGGTTGACTGGAACGTGGCATTAGACTCTCTTGTACATGTGTATTTCATCTCCCTAATCTGAAATCAAATGAGCAGCCTCCAATAGTAAGACACACATTTCAAAATAAGAGTCCTGGTGTATATCGTCTAGTTTATAATTAAAAGCCACGCAATATGTATCATTTCTCCCCTGCTCATTACTGATATTTTGTTACACAATAAACCCTGTAAAACAGATGCATTAGAGCAGTGGTTCTCAAACTTTTTAGAGCGGAGAACCTCCTGAGGCATTAACCATTCGTCTACATAACTTTCCACTGCACATTTTCCATTAAAGAATAATATTTGCCCCCTAAATTGACTTTGGCCATGTTTTATCTTTTATAAATAACTTTTTTTGAAGATGATCCCAGGTTGTTTTAGGGATGTGTAATATTGACACAAAATGACTTCTATATATATTACTAGGGATGCACCGGTTGACCGGCCATAAATCGGAATCGGACGGTTTTTACTTAAAATACGCGATCGGCAATCGACCGGTTTTTGGTCTTTTTCCGGACGATTTTTCCGGAAGTGCGGCCATGTGCACAGACTACATTGTAATCGTTCGCTATGTCCTTTACTTACAGTATAGTTCCTTGGCTTATATATTAGGTCTGTTGAATGGGTTATTATTCGGTTTGATGTAGATGGAAGGAAACGAAGAAGATAGATGGAAAAAAATTGTAAATGTGCGTTAATGCATATGTGTGCATCTGTCCCTATTTTAATCACTTTTAATAATTTTTGAAGATTGTGCTGAGATGTAGACCTACATGTACTTATTTATCTGTTATTTTTCATTTTATATGGTTGTTTTATTATAATTTTAACTAACTAAAATTACTTAGAACAGGCTACTCAGACGATTACCAATCCAAAAGTAGGCTATATTTTAATGTCGATTTTAGCTACTTCTTTGTCAGGCCTATAATGTTTTAATGTAAAGATGTCATATTGTAATTGCATAGCGTAAGATGTTTATTAATATTATTGTAATTAATATACATTACATTATGTTTTAACTATACTATACGATTTGATTTCCAAAACAAACAAACACACACACACACACACACACATTAAAGGGCCATGTTTGCAGGTTAAACACCACTTTCGATTAATGGGTACATAAATCACTCAAGATAATGTATATCATTTTTTAAAATGTCTCAAAAAATGGTCTTAAAGACCTATTTTTTAAGTTTTTGGTATTAACGTTTTTTTTTACGCCAACTCTGTGATGACGTCATGTTGGGGAGAAGTCGAGGAAAGGTAGCCTCAGTCTAGTATGATGCAGTGTTTCAGGCAACCCGTAAACCGTGTTTTTTCCAACCTTAAACCCATGAAAGTCCACTGGAATGGCAATCAAATCCGTGACTTCCCACCTGTGAACTCGTGTCTCGTACTAGATCGATGTTCTCCGAGTTCCGAGGTCACACAGCACGCGAAACAACGATGACAGCCCATATGAATAATACTGCCTGCAGATGCAGTGTTTATGCAAT
>NW_020524227.1:0-38116 GCF_003368295.1 Carassius auratus
AATAAATCTAGCCAAAGCCGCGCTCGCTCATCCTCGTTCTGCCACGCATGCACTGTCACGATCTAATGCGCTGTGTGCGCGGATTTTTAAAAAATCTGACATTTTCTAGGACAGAATCCAGCAGGATCAAATTAATGTGAGCAACTGTGTTTGGTGCAGCAGCGCCGATGTAGTTCACTTAATGTGCAGCGCAGTCACACGTGCTCCACATTTCGGATAATTTTATACAATAATGTCAGTTGAAAACATTGCAATTGTGCTTTAAAATACAACAACGAGCACCACAAAACCATTTAAAGATGCGCGTTCAGCGTTCTCCGTGCGGGATTGGAAACTGTCAACAAAGTAAAATGACCTCAAAAGTATGGCGCGCTCTCTTCATTTTATCAAATGATCATAATCGCATCTATTCATTTTATAATCCTGCTACTAGCATTTTATTCAGACTAAAACCTCTTTAATTCAAGTGAGAAAGCGTTTTGTGTGTGTGTGTGGCTTTTGCACATCCTGTCATACCGCTGACTGCGTGCCTGCAATAGACGCATTTTGCAGTATTATGGTTAACGATTAATCGATTATTGATCGTTAATTTAAACGACGATCGATCATGGAAATAATCGAAATTTGACATCCCTAATTATATTATTCCTTAATTTAATTTTACATTTATTTTTATTTTTATTTTTTTTTTATATTTTTTTTATTCTTTACAAAAACAAATAAATTAAACCATACACTGTGAAAAAAATGTGAAAAATACAATCAAAACAATGACAAATATAAAAAAATAATACAAATGTTAAATTAAAAGCAACCCTAAAAAAAATAAGTTTTTGAAAATTTTCGTTTTTAGTATCAAAATGCAATTAATTTTCAGTGGACATCATCAGTTCCATGCAGCCTATTTGTTAATGTTAAACAATGTACAAATAGCTATTTAGGCAGTATCTTGTTTATTGTCTTGTTTTACTCATCTGTGATATTGTATTCCATGTTAGGCTAAAATTAGAAGAAGAATTATCAGGTTAATCCCACTGTAATTGGTGGCCTGGTGAATGCCCATCACACATGCAGAATGTGATGTTTCCATCAGGGCTGTAGCTAATTTGCTGCATTAGCATTCCATCCATGCATCCGATAAGATGTGTTTCCGGACGGAGAAGACGCTTCTTTCCAGCGGTTATATGGAGTAGAGGGCATCTGCTGACAGCCGCGTCAGGTCTCGATTGACCTCCCGTGCACATAATGTTTTCCTGTTGACCTTCAGCTAATCAGCACAGGCCTCACACTTTGATTTCATACAGCCGACAATCTGCTGTCAGCTCGGCGTTGATAAATAATAAAATATGTGATTGCAGATGCTGATGAGTAGCCCTGATGATTTGTCACAAAGCCTTGCTATATCTTTTGGGCTTTGTGATATAGCTACTACAATACAATGCATTTTCAAAATGATCTGTGGAGTATTTTGAGCTGAAACTTCAGACATATTCTTATGTTACATATTGTATAAAGGGGCATAATATATCTCCTTTAAATGTTTGGAAACCTCCTCATCTCGTTTCACTCATCTCACCAGCAAACACAAACTTTGGGCTTCGCCGTCTGAATTAATTCAGTTTAAAGGTGTCTCTAGCCTAGACACAAGGCAGCACTATTGAGTCAAATCTGGTTGGAATCCACATAAGAGTTTTTTCCACCCTCTAAAATATGAGCGGTGTTATTCATTACCAGAATACAGAGTTGTTTGTGTTCTCCTTCACATATTCCCTGTGGAAAAATAAACGATGCTAAAAAATCAGAGACGGATTAATATACAAGCTCATTTACTATCAGTTGCTATTTGACATGAGACTGTTTTGCTTCATAAACTCTTTGTCATCTGTTTTGCTTATGCTTCATTAACTAGCACATATATTTAAACGTTTTAGTTTATTAAATCTATTGCTTTCTGATTGTAACTGTGGCTTTCTTATTTTCCTCAATCTCTAGCCCACCGAAGCTAACTGTTGTGGTCTCGGGAGTTGTCACAAAGGTAGGTACACTTACATAACATCTAAATCAAAGGTGGTACCTTTTGGGGTACAACAGCTTGTCACTGCAGTACCCTTAAAATGACACACTTGTACCTTTTTTACAAAAGAGCTGGTCTCATAGAGTCCAGTCTGCTCATTTCCAGCCCGAGCTGACCTTAATCCGGACCGCCGCCACGGGATTGGCCGCGTCTCAGGATTTACAGTGTTTGATGGAGGCTGTGATGTAATGCATCCATCTGTGCTTACAAGGACGAGAGTGCAGCATTATTGCTATATTATTATAATTATATAAACATGTCAGGTGTGTAAGAGAACATTGTGTTTGATTACGCATGTCACAGTGTGTGACCCTAGATGCACATTGAGCTCTTTTACTGAGAAAGTGGGCTCATTTTACTTTGAAGAGATCAAAATAGAGCTCAAAAGACACAATTTCTGCAATATTTCCTCTCTAAATGCTCACATCTAAGGCTGTGTTTTGTCCTCAGGCAAGCTGGTAACATACAGAAAATACCATGCTTGTTTCAGTCTTGGACTGTCCACCCTGTAATCTACTTCAAAAGCTTTCACACATTTGCTCTGAAGACTCTCTCATACAGATTAAAGAGATGCTGAAGAATGTCTGCGGGCTGCTGCTTCCTCGCCACAGGATTTTTATCTTCACTGGGCTTCCAGCTTGCTGCACGTCAGATGCTTCTGTGTGCCACTTTTCTTTCAATGTTAATAGGCATGAAACTTAGGCAAAGAGGTCTCAGCATCTCTTAAAAAGTGTTGTTGCTGATATGAATCGTCAATAATTAAGCGATTTACAATTGCATTCAGGCTAACAATTTTTCCTAACATCTGCTCCCGGGGATTCGAACCCCCAACCTTGCCTTGCTTGACAAAGCAATGCTCTACCACTTGAGCCACAGTTTTAGTAATTTCATGCCAATGTCATTTTCTTTTTAGTACTATAAAACTCTTTTTTGAAAAAACTCTTGAAGAGCACTCTTCGAACACCCTTCAGCCAGTCAGATTAGAAGACCATGACTGAGTTTTGTTCAATTGTTGTTGTGATTTACTGCACACAGACTATTTGCCATGTCACCATTATAATTATGTGTGTTTCTTCTGGTTGTCCTTCTCAGGGGGATAAAGACTTCACCCCTGCTGCTGCCCAGGTGGCCCCATCAGAAACCTGTGCCTGCGGTACAGAAGCTGCCCTCGGCCCCCACATCAACCAGCACATCCACCAGCCCCGGAAGTGATTCTTACACAACTCTAGACCCAACCCGGCCCCCCACACAGGGCCAGGACCACACCCACCCCAAACACCTGCTCAGGTTGCCAGGGATCTCTTGCTGTCAAGCATTCCGTACGCCCCCCTCCCCTCCCGTCTGTTGCCTGCAAGTGTCCGGTTTCCAACAGCATCATGACACGCGTTCCTTTTCCTGTTTCTTAGCTGTAGATCATTGCAACACTAAATATGAAAGCTCCATCGCAAATCACTAATCAGAAACGTGTTAATTATGTGAGTCCACTTCATGAGGGAATGCTTGGAGCGGTTTTATTTCGTTTTAATTTTGTCTTGCATAAATAGTTCCAGAGAGATGTAATTGTATGAATCTTTTTTTTTTTTTTTCTTCTTCTTCTTTTGAAGTCGGTGAATGTTGTATATTAGGCATTAGGTACTAGGTTGTGGCTATCTGAATAAAGAGTTAATATAAAACCACACACGCCCTTTTGCTCTTGAAAACACAATCATAAGATAGAGTTGCAATGCCTGATGGAAATATCACTGCTTTCACAAACATGCAAGGCTGAAATCATTTACAAAAAACTCTAATAGGGAATCTGTGTGCCTTTGCGTTAAATACATTTCAGAATTTTTTGGAGAATAAATTGATTTAGTTTAAAAAAGGAATTTTCAATGTTTGCTTAAATAAAAAGTCATGCCTAGAATTACCATATGATTGCTGTGTGTGTGTGTTTTGATGAATCCAAGATAATAGAAAAAGTAACACGATGGAGGTTAAAATTATCTTCGAAACTATGTCTATATGCCATTTTGAGCTGTTCATGACCACAATCTGAGCTTGAATTGTAGAATTTTATGGGAGAGTAAAAGTAGAAGGAATTTCAATACTTCGCATTGGCATGCGCTGAAATAAATAAAAATGTAAACGATTGCCATGTGTGTTTTTCGTCCTATTAAAATATTATTAATGATCTTAATAAGAACATGCACTCAGCTCAGTAGTAAAAGTTCATGTGTAATCCCACGGCCTACTTTTCATGCTGTATGAACTAATAAAAGAGTGGCAAAGCCCGTCAAGCCCATGCAGTGCTGAAGCCACCAAACTCTCCCTCCGTCTTCATTATCTCATGTTCTCCAGCCCTAAGTTCACTTTGTGTTCCTCTCAGGTGTTGATAAGAGCCAGCAGCTGCCACAAACTTCAGAGTGTTCCCACAGCATGTTCTGGGCCCAAAGCAGCAAGACTTATGCATACGTGCCATTAGCAGACCAGCTGGTCAAACCTGCTGTTCCCACTCGGACAAGGTGAACCTCAAAGGCATGAGTGGCAGCTAAACCCTTACGAATGTTGTGTTACAGGTCAAGGTTTTTAACTTTTCCACAGCATGGTATCTGGAAATGAAGCACTTGTTTTGAAGCCTGGTCAGAGTGGCCCAAACCATGGGGTCTATCTGACATTCAGGCCTTCTCAGTGTATTTGTCTTTGATAGGCTATCAGTGCTGCCACAGATCCCACGTCAGTGCTTTGGTTCTCCAGCAGAGGGCACTTCATTGTTTTTCATACAGTGTTGTCTTGAAGCAAGTGCTGACCCTGCAGGATTGATAAGTCCCTTGTGCCGGTGACCTCAATAGCTTAGTAATGTGTGTGCTTCACCTTTACTCCTGCTCAAATTCAACAAATGGAGTCACACATTGGATTTATAAAGTCGTTTTTATTCAAAAGATACAATGAGATCCTTCTTTCAAGCATTGATGGTCATTACTTTTGGGTTACAACCTAGAGTAGTGTAAACAGTGTTATTTTAAGATAGTCTTTGTGAAGTCAGCTGTGTGGTGTGTGTTTTGTGTAGTCCGAGGCACAGTGGTGCTGTTGAGATGATGGGACGCTCAGTGAGAGAATATTTCAAACAGATAACACTATACTATGTTTCATTAAACATTGTACTTTTCTGCATACAGAAGCATTCATACCTGAGATTTGTTGTGATATGTTTGAAATTGGATGGACTGTTTCCAGCTCTGAAATAAATCATATAGGAGAGTGGGATAAGCTGTGCCACTTTTTACTTAAGATACCTCCTGCAAAAAGAAATTGGGAAATAAATATTCCCAATATTTAGCATAATGTTAAATATTAAGAGTATTTGATAATAATTTTCAGTATTTATATTATTAGTAACAATATTTCCTATATTTGAAGGCAAAGTTCATTTTCAATATTAGGAGAACCCCTGGTTCCACAGCTTGTTTTGGAAAATGGTTTAACAATTCATGGCTAATTTTTATGCTAAATAATGTTTTTTTTTTTTTAACACAAGTAATTGACCTATATTCAAGACTTACAAAATTTTGAGTTGTAAGATTTTAAAAATGTTTTTAAAGAATTATATTATGCTCAACAAGGCTGCTTTTATTTAATAGAAATGTATAAAGTAATACTGTCATTTATTTATTATTATCAATGTTGAAACCTTGATACAAAATGTTTTTAGAATTATTTGATGAATGATAATTATGCTCAACAATGCTGCAATTTATTTAATCAAAAAGGTAATACTATGAAATATAATTATATTTTAGAATATATATATATATATATTATTAATAAAAAGTTAAAAAGAACATAATTTATTGTAAATAGAAATCTTTTGTAACATTATAAAATTCTTCAGTCACTTTTGATTGATTGAATGTGTCCTTGCTATGTGAAATTATTAATTTCTTCAAAACAAGTCCCATTCATCTCAAACTTTGAACAGTATATATATATACTGTTAGATATATCAACCTGTAAACATTTGTGTTTGCTTTCATATATAATTATTTACTTTGACATGCAAAGAAATGTTTAGCTTTTTTTTTTTAAATGTACTTCTCCATCACAGGCAGCAGTGTATGTTGGGCCCTTGATAAATAAATTCCAATAATTTACTTTGCAAGACACATCTTACCCCACTCTCCCCATATAGTTGCAAATACCATTTGTTAAAAGAGTAATGAACTTAGAGTGCTTTAGTAGTATAAATAATTATTAAAATACATGTACAGAACAAATCCATTATATCACTACCTCTTTTTCTGCGGTGCATTACTTGCTGGTGATTGTCTGTAGCATTTGTCCCTGAAAGGTGTGCAAATTCAGACAGATCTGTGGTTGAAATACCATCGATATCTACAATGTTAGTTCACAAATGAGGTAAAGACAAAGTATGTCTGTTAAATACATTCACAATGCTACTGTTAAATCTGAGACAATGCTAGCATTCGGATACTCTAAAAACCCAAAGAACCCTATTTTAAGAATGTAAACATAAAGTAGCATCTGGTTTTAGTAGTGTACCCACATAAACTGATCTGGAGCTGTTTTCCTGAAGCTCCGAACACATGAAATGGGATTAGAGGAGCTCTCCTACAGTAAATCCTTCAATGTACCCTATTTTAAAGAGGTTAAAAGAGTTGAGAAGCAATTAAGTTTATAAAAATTAGAACAATAAATGGTCAAATAAATTTGAATCCATCATCAAAATTGCATTTCAAGTTTAAAACGCTGAGCAGTGTGTTTGCACACACTTATTTCCTTTTGCCTGTAGTGAGTCGTCTCTTAGTTATGGCCTCCAGTCTTTTCCTTTCCGCCTCCTCTGCTTTCTTTCGCTCCTCTTTCAGTTCTTTGTATCTCCACTTCGGGATCTGGAGGAACTGCTCTTCTATACAGCTGCTTTTCCGTCGCACTTTCTCCGGCACGTAGGTTGACGTAGGTGCCTTGGTAATCCTCAGCTTGGGCACCACCATCCCTGGCCTAACGCTGCTCCTCCTCAGCAGGTGTAAGGGGAGCAGACTGGCCCTGCGGATGCCCGGGGGGAAGAGGAGGAGCCGTCTGATTGGGCCTGGGGTTGCAGGCTCGCACGACGATCTTTCGATTTGACCACCAGCTGGACGCGGGAGTTCTGGAAGAGGCGTTTGTAGTTCTCGAGGCGCTCGGGTCCCATACTTTTCAGCTGCTCGATGCGTTGTTTTCTTAGTATCTCCTGAACAGAGTACCGGCGTTTTCCCACACAGGGCGGGCTGCCGGGACACACCGTTCGACATGCCGTTGCGATGAACGGGCTCCCCAGGGATGTTGTCATACGCACCATGTGATCCAGGACCCCGTCTTCCGAAGCCTCGCTGACGTTACTGATGTCAAAGAAGTCACGTAGTGTCTCTGAAATTTTCTGAATGCAGCCTTTCGGCGCCTGAGCTTTGGCCACCAGCGCAGGCAGAAGGGGCCACTCAGATCGATAGGTGTCACAGAACTGATCCGCGCACGGCTGCTGCATCAGCCGCGTCATAGCGGACACAGTGTCATAGCGGCTTGTAAAGACGGCCCACTCTTGCGCAGTGAACTTCCGCCCATTGTCTCTGGCATCTATGTCAGCTCCTGATCAAGAAAGCAAATGTGATTGTGTGATTGGAGTTAGAATGAGTTCTTGCCATAATTAATCTAACTTGTGAAAAGTGCTCGCATCCTCCTAGAACTCATAACTCACTAGAAATCTGCTCTGACTTGTGCCACCTGAGCACTGTTTAGTCATGTGGAAACATTCAAAATAATGGGAACTTTAGCAGTAAAATGTAGTTTCTGTTTATTATTCTGTTTAATAATCCCTATTATTGACTATTATTAAGTTGACAATAACAAAATAATTAACTTTGGAAGAATCATTATGCCATACAACAAACACACCAAAAAAAAAGTGGTGAATATGGCTTATTCGCTACTTTCTTGCACTACATGTCTTTTTAATTTATAAGTCATTTAATTCATTATTCACAGATTTTCAGGGGATAAATAATAATGATCATATATTTTGAATAAATATTAATATGTAATAAAATATAAATATTATTTTTATGACAAAATGTTATACATACCATGGAGCTTCATATTTTAGAATGAAGCTGAGACACATTACTTTTTTGCTGCTCTATTTTAGAATTTTAGAGAGAGAAAAAATACTATTTTTTATATTAAAAAACACATTATTTGATTGGCACATTTTATATATAAAACCTAGCTTCACAGGTCAGAATATAAAACTTTAGAAATAAATAGAATGTCAAAAAAATATTATTAATAATAAATATTTGTATAAGTATTGCACGTATGGCACACATCATTCTTAAAATGCTGCTTCACAGGTCAGAATATAAAATCTATTTAGTAAAAAATAAAAATATAGCGAAAATTAAAAATAAAATATTCAAAAGACACTGTGACAAGTTACTCAATCAAAGCTCAGAAAAAAAAATTCAAATTAAATTGTAATATAGTTGTATTAAGTCCCAATGCATAGCAAGAGCTAAACAAATTTCTCCAGACAAAAATAACAGCAAAGGGATTCAGAATGGTATAAGAGTAAATAAATAATGAATACTTTTTTTTGGGGGGGGGGGGGTTGAACTATCTCTTTAAAATCAGTTAGTAAATCTATGGAATGATTATGTTTGCATTTTATAACAGCTGCTTTATTTTGTAGTGTTTCCTGGCTCGTCTGTCAGTCTATCGCACAGTGATCTGAGGCTGGAGTACCTGCCAGCATCAGGGCTCTGACACATTCCACTCGACCCTGTATAGCAGCTTTCATCAGAGCGGTGAATCCATGGCAGTTCCTCTTCTCGATGTCAAGCCCGGGAAAGTAGTTGAGAAGGTAGTTAGTGATTGTGATGTGACCTGCAATTGTTGAGGAGAATTATGGAAATGCAGTCAGCAGTTGAATATGTAACAACATTTCTGGGGCACTCAGCGGTTCATTTTTTAGAAGTATTCAGAAGTTTTCACACTCATCCATTTACTTAGAATGTTGAGACACTAGTTACTTCGACTTTATAGTAATCTAAATGTGAATTTGTGCAGGTAGTGATTTGGATTGAGGCTGTCTGATCGCTCTTACCCGCCTGAGAAGCGGTGGTGAGGGCTGTATTGCCTTCATTGTCCTGCCAGTTCACATCCAGGTGAGGACACTGGGAGAGAGCAACCACCACATCCACGTACCCTTGGTAGCATGCCACTATTAGTCCAGTCTGCAAAGTCAACACACACACAAGGCATTACTGTCAAGAAGTTTCCACCCTGGCCAGGAACATTCAGTGGAACTAGCAGTTGGTAAATCTGAGGAAAATGGCTGGGTACTGATACAGATTTCGCCATTCAATCTCCATTTTAATTTGGAAATATATATGGTACTGTAAACTGTAAACTATACAGCTATAATATAATATTACATGTAAAATATTACATGCGATAAAACTGAGCTATGTGAATATTTGAGTAGAAAGCAAATCGATACACGATTCATATGTTTTCGTTTCTGTTAGTCTGCATCTTTATATCAAACATATTTAGCTCGGTTTAAATACAAATGAAGACATGTGTTGGGGTAATCTGTGGCCTGGTTGATTCTTAAAATAGAAAGGATTAGCCTTGTGAGCCTTTGAATGAAAGAGGAGTTACAGGATTTGTCCTCCAGTTCAGCTTTGACAATAAAGACAGAATACAGCATATAAGAACAGAACTGATTACTTTGCATATCATATTTTGTGGATGTGAAATGCAACATTTTACCTTAACGCTGTATGATATTACGCACTAATAAAAAAATTAAGTAGTATTATATTTACTTTGAACATTAGATTACTTATTGTGCATCATTAGAAGTTTTAAGACATATGACAAACTGGTAAAACAAACCCTGAAACAAGCTGGCCTCAAAAAAGTGTGACAGGAGCAAGCTGACCTGGATTTGATAATATCCTGTCAGTCTGGCTGTGAAGTACTGGAGGCCCAGAAAACAGGTCAGTGGGTAACATCCATCCACAGATGTTCCGTCAATGACTTGATATTACATCAACGCCAGGCTCAAAGTGATCCTGACGCATTCATCAACTGGAAAGCCCTACCTGCACAGCAGTGTGTAAATGAAATGCCTTGAATCTGCCAGAGAGTTGTCAGTTAAGCTGGCGGAATTGACTTCCCTGCTAGCCCCGGTGTTGTAGTTTAGCCCAGATTCTTGATACCAACAAATGCAAGTATACAGATTTGCAAGAACACGTATGTATACTGAACTCCGATAGCAATAGTAGTTGCATGGTTAACAGGATGTTAGGGGTCATGCGTGTGTATGTACATAATGGAAAATACAGATGAGCTTGAAAAGGCAGATGTTATGCATCCTGTTATGATATTAAAAGTTCACTCAAGAGGCCTTTAAACCAACAGCACTAAGATCTTTACCTGATGCTTTGTAATGTAAGACTAGTTATATAATGCCGTTGAGGAGAGAATTATGGCATTAAAGACAATACATCTTATACATTGATTAATCCTTTTCCACAAATTTGGGATGTGGGATGTTTTACTGTGGTATCACTCTGCTTCGGTGTTAGGACCATTTCTGTGATGTAATGCTGTAAATAAGAACATTAATCAGCTTTAACTATTTGCCTTTATGAGAATTTGCTAACGAAAGTATAACGAAAACACAGTGAAAACAGTAAAAATCTGAAATATTATTACAATTTAAAATAATTGTTTTATATTTGAAAATATATGTATTTCTTTGATGGCAAATGGCTGTTTTTTTTTTTTTTGTTTGTTTTTTTGCAGTCAGTCTTCAGTGTCACATGATCCTGAAGACATTATTCTAATATTCTGATTTGGTGCCTAAATAATTATTTTGGTTCAGTTAATAATAATGGTTCTTATTATTACTTTTATTATTATCTATGTTAACAAAATATTCTTTGCTACATGATTATTAAATTTGTGTGATGCTTTGACGAATAGGATGTTTAATGGACAGCATTTATTTGAAATTGCAATATTATTTAACATTATATAAATTGCTTTCCTCTCACTTTTGATCAACTGTATCCTTACTGAAGTATTAATTTCTTTAAGAAAAAAACGTTCTTACCTCAGACTCTCAAACGGTGTATCAAAGTTTCCACAAAATATTAATGTTTTTAACACGGATCATAATAAGCAGTGTTTTAGCACCAAATCAGCATATTAGAATGGTGTCTGAAAGAGTAATGGCTGGAATAAATTACATTTTAAAATAGGCAGTCATTTAAAATTGTAATAACACAATATTTTGTTTTTACTGTTACTGTATTTTTTTTTTCGGCAAGTCATTCGACCCAGGAAGTGATGTAATGCTCACTGACTAATGACCTTATTTAAAGCATTACACATTACATGCTGGAACTATTAGTGGGGAAGTCCTGTGCTGCTCTGAACTGTCCTGTAGAAGAGATAGGAGATGAGCCGGTGTGAAGTGAAGCTCTTATCTCATCCCACTACAACTCTGTCTGTTAGGCTACCAGCAATGGATAGCCATGCCATCATATCAGCTTCTCTTTATAGAGTGTATTGATTTTATATTTTTAAACACATTCTCTTGAATCTAAGCTTTTAAGTTGTAATGTGACACATTCTGGACTGTCGAGGCCACAAGCTCTGGGAGGAGATGTCATTTGGGGACTCATTTTTGTGAGGAATGACCAGGTTTGGGCTAGAAAGAGAAAAGGCAAGAGGTTTGTTCTTGTGACTGTGCAACTCCATTATTAAATCCTCAAGGCCTGCAAATTATCTGTGCATTACTCGTGCACGCTTTGCACAATGTGTTTTTCATTTAGCTTTTCTATTATGTAATTATCCCACAACACATGTCTTAGAGGTCACAGCAGACTGCCAGAATCAACCCTCAAACTTCACGTGTTTGGTGTTCATGTAAAATTGATTGTCTAACTGACTTTCTGACATTTGAAGATATTTTGTTAGTGGAACTTTATAACTCTACCACATTCACACCACAATAAGACAAGAAGTGTTGGGTTTTCTTCATATCTTGTTCATAATTGAGTAAGCTCCCATCCTTAACTATCATGAAACACGTCTTGTTCTTTACGAAAGTCTATAAAAAAATGTAAAAACTCTATAAACCTACAAATAATAATGACCTATTTAAACCTGTTCTGTTTTATATGTGTGTTAACAAAACTCACACAATTAATAACATTTCCAGTAGGCCTACGATTTATTTGTAACATTTCTTCTCATTTGACTCCAAATGCTTTAACTACTAGCTTACTCATCAACTAATTACAAGTCGATTTGGACATGTTCAAGTTAGACGGTTCTCGGTTAAGTAAGCAGTAAACCCAAAAATGAAAATTAGCATCCTTAGGTCATATAAAATGTGACTTTTTTTTCTTCAGTAGAATAATAAAGAAGTTTCTTAGCTGAAACCTGATCCTTGGTGATTCATTAAGTGAAACTCAATGGCTACCGTCACTTTGAGACTCAAAAAAGCATATCATGCAATATAAAAGTAATGACTCCTGGCGATATTGAGGTCTAACAGACAATATATTATTTACTGGATTATTACCTGTAGTTCCTAGCCTTAGTCAAATGGTCCAGAGTGATGTCCAGTTCATGAGCAAAACATTATTTTGAACCGGTTATTTTTAGTGAACTGGATTAATCAGTTCACCAAACTAAACCTTCTGAAACCGGGAAGTCGTGGCCTAGTGGTTAAAGAGATTGACTCCTAACCCTAGGGTTGTGGGTTTGAATCTCGGGTCGGCAATAACCTGACTCAGGTTCCTTTGAGCAAAGCATCGAACCCCCAAATGCTCCCTGGGTGCCGCAGCATAAATGACTGCCCACTGCTCTGGATGTGTGTTCACAGCTGTGTGTGTGCAATTTCGATGGGTTAAATTCAAAGCATGAATTCTGATTATGGGTCACCATACTTGGCTGAATGTCATGTCACTTAAAAAAAAAAAGAAAGAGTTTGCTCAATCAAAGCTCACTTTTGGACACGACAGTTTATTGAAATTAAGTCCAAAAGAACCAGTTTCTGGAAAAGAATCAGACATTTACATAAGGCTTTGGATTACAGGCTAATAAGGTTATAAATTACGTTCAGTTTCTTGCACATACCAGTCGATTCGCTTAAGAAGACCTCAATATAGCACCAGTAGCCATGGGTATTAATTTTGTGTTGCCTTATATGCTCTTATTTTTTCAACTCTCAAAGTACCAGGGTACCGATGAAACAAGCTACTTGTCAGATTGTGCTTATAAAAATGTATTTGCATTGTTTTAATGGTAAGTTTGAGGTAAGGGTAACCATGGACGGGTAGGTTTGGGGTAGGGGTAGGTTTTGACACATGAATAAGATGCCGGTGTAACCATTGACTTACATTTTATAAATCTCCACGGACAATGGTTTCAGCTAAAAATCTACATTAGCTACTGTTCTACTTAAGCAATCCTGAAGTTGAGCAAATTACCAGCAATTTTTTTTGTTGTTTGTTTGAACTATCCCTTTTACCTGGATTGGGAGTCATACAAACTCGAGAAGATCTATCTCTGACCGCCTCGCACAATCCTGATTCAATTCAATTCATAAACGAATCGTTCAGAGTAAGACCCGTTTTGTTCAATTGTTTGAATGAAAAGATCCGACTCATAAAACGATTCGTTACACTGTCACACGTTTCTCCTTTATCGATAGCATATGTAGGCCTAATGTAAAGTGTGACCAAATTTAATTATGCATTTAATTTGTGATCTACTTTCATTTGTGATATACTTACTCTATTGTTTTTGTCCGTCTCCTGTACATCCTCCTCCGTGACTCCTTGTCTAATCATGAGTTTCACTATGAGCGCGTTGTTGCTGCAACACGCCTGAAAGAAGGACAGCGGAGCGGGACTCTCCGGGGAAGGGGTTCTCTCCGAGTCAGCGAAGTCATCGTCCGGTGGATAAAACGAGTCATCTGAGGCGATGCTCCTGGTATCCGGCAGGTCCGAGAAGTCATCCAACTCCTCGAAGTCCTCGTCCAACTCGACCGAGCCGAGATATTCATCATAATCGTTATCGCCAGAGCGATCAGGTGATTCCTCCTTGATAGTGGGGCAGATCTGGGCGCTTTTAGCATGTTTAAGTGGTTTAACTTTTCCTGGAGATGATCCTCCGCCATCCCTGCTGTCCGTTATCAGAACCATTTAACCCCAATAGGATAAAATCCTCAAGTCATGCGGATCAAACACCTCCTGGTCTCCTTCGGCTGCATTTAGCTTCGTTAAAATCATAAATACCAAACAAGCAAAAATGCTATTTTAAAAAGCGTTTAATCTCCAAACTGATGTTCAAATCTTCTTTTTGGTATCCGCGACTTCATTTTCCACTCTCATATACAAAGCAAGTGCAGTGGGTGTCCATGCAACAAAAACTTACCGTAGTTTTATCAGCTCATTTGAATAGTTTCTGTCTCTGTAACGCCACTGTCAGTGTTCCTCGGCAGAACTCGGCGACGGTCAGAAACGCATGTGGAAATTTGCAGAAAATAAGTATTTGCAGTTCCATGTAATGTGAAACAGTCTTCAGAATGTCGCAATTTGTTTCCTGAGAAACTTTTCAGATTTTGGGATTTTCCAAACAAACAGCACTGAGGGTGGAAGCGCTGGACATTCCCAGCAGAAGATAACAGAAATAGACGAGTTCGCTTCAAAACTCTGCCTCCATAATCCGATTAGATGCTCTCTCTCTCTCTCTCTCTCTCTCTCTCTCTCTCTCTCTCTCTCTCTCTCTCTCTCTCTCACACACACAGACACACTACTTTTTCTTCCTCCCTCCCTTATTTTTGCATATGGGTCAATGACAGTTTGTCTTCTTCCCTAAACTACAGTATTAAAAATACACTATAGGCTTACTAAAATTACATAAAACACTTTTCTCTCGTGAAAAGTGAATTTATTTTATTATATTGATACCTGTGTATGTCAAATTGGTCACTTATAAAATTTAAAAGAGTGAGTGAAATAAAAATGCATTGCCTTTTATAAAATATATATTACATTTATATTAATTATTTTCTAAAAATGTATTTATTGAACACATTTTTTGGATCATGTGGATAACTGAACACAAAGTAACTGAAGCTTGTTATTTCTGGAAAGTACGTTTTGTTTGCCATCCTCGTGGGTTTTTTCTCAGCTCAGTTACTGTGTTAGGGGATGTCCCTGTGTGACAGTAGTAATTAACTAACTTTCCGACACTTGTGGGTCTTCTTTTTTTTTTAGACTACACATATAACAAAACCTTGGATGGTTTCTATCATCTCAGCTTTCAAATGATGTCATTCACTTTTCAATTCTGAAAGCAAGCAAAGCACTTTCAAATTCAGATTGGCACCTAATTTAGGGAAGTTACACCATACACACAAACGCCTCCGAGTCACACATCACAGCTAATGTGTGTGCTCTATTACAAGCTCAAGCTTTTTCCACAATCCTAACACTTCCATTTCCTTGGAGTTCTAAGATAAGTGCCATAATTGCTGTGTCTAATTAGTGAGTCGTTTAGCCCTGAACAGCTGGGAGCTTGGGCTCCATCCACTTCACTGCAGCTGTGATCTTATCAGTCAAACATACGTACAGCGCAGCAGTCAACTCAACACAGCTTTGTATGCTTGCGTTCGACCGTTACACATCTTTTATAGAGGAAGTACTGTTGTTTTTAAAAAACAAGTAAGTGACACAATGGTGTTTCTGCAGAACTTCACTCTCTATTGTATCCTGTATCTCTGCAAAGCTACTGTACTACACTATAGCCCTGCAATAATAAGACTAATATTTAGAATACGAATCGCTTTTAGAATTGACAGCATTTGTAGCATAATACTGATTATCACAAAAAAAAAAAAAGAATTTTCACTTGTCCCTCTTTTTAAAAGGAAATAAATAAATATATCTGGTTTACAGTGAGGCACTTACAATGGAAGTGAATGAGGCCAGTGCATAAACAAAATACTGTTTCAGTAATATAGCCACAAGATATGAACAATATGAGTGTGAACATGATTTTAAGGGGAAATCACTTACTAATCTTTTCTGTATAAGGTTAAATTAACTTTACAAATTTGTACAACACCATAAATCCTATAAAAGGGCTTTGCAGCAAATAGAACTGAAGATTGTATGTGCTTTTATAAATTATATAATTATTATAAATTATTTCTGCTTTTAAATCCTCCAAAAATGACTATACTCACTTGAATTTGAAATGCATACTGCTGCAGGTTTGTGAGAATCAGCCTCATTAGGAGTGAATTGTAAGTGAGAGATGGAAAAGGGAAACGACTTTCATCTTTATTAGAAATGATAGATGCCATGCTGCTCCTTGGCTACTTTGGCTTAGACAATTACATTAGCTCAGCACTCTGGCCTGCTTAGGTTAATAAATCCTCACGAGCCGATCAAGAAGAGAGAACTTCATGCTGAGTAAAGTTCATCTGGTGTCTTCTTTAAATCATCCAAAAGCACCTGAATAGATCCTTGACCGGCAAGCTTTGATATTACCTGTCCCGGCCTGTATCAAACAACAAATCAGATTCTAATAAAACAGTTTTAGATTATGCTTGCTGGAAATATTTTTTCATAAAGACTGTTGAGACTGCATCATCATTCAGAAAGGGCTGTTGATTTAAAATGACCTTGCTGACTGATGGGTAATCAGTTCATTTCAGACAAAATGTTGAGAATAGCCTTCATTAACAGGTCTGTGAAGGTTGCTCCTTTTGGTTCCAAATTGGTACACAGCGTCTTTCCATCCCCAAAAGGCAATTAATCAAACTACTGTTGCCTGTTGCAGTGCCACTGCTTCTCTGAAACACAAGACAAATGTGTGGTACAGCGCAAGGACAAAAATGTGATCTGGTTCATGTCATTGTTTCCAATATAAAAAATAATATTTGTGAGTGTTAGAAGGACATACAGAATACGGTTTCTTTCAAACAGAAAACCACGATGGTAAGGTGGATTTTGAAAAACCCCAACCTATAGTATCAATGGAACTTCTGTAATCACAATCACTACTGAAAGTTCATTAGGCTCACATAATCACCTAATATTCCATAAGTCTTGTTTGGTCTTTCACTTTCACAACATTATTCCAGGCAGCCTAGATTTGAGATTCAAGGATTTATTTGGATTAAATAATCAAATCATAACACAATATAAGTATAAAGAGGGCAAACACAATAACAAGTAACAAGGATCAATAGTTTTGAAGCATGTTGAGATATCACCACCTGAGGACTATTTGTACTGGATTTTACTCAGCACTGTGGAGGCTGGTCAAATTTGAAGGTTGCTCCATTCCTCCTTGGCATTCTCTGAAACCTGGAAAAACTAAGTTTCCAATTAAACGTCTACAAATTAAATTTTTTTATTTTTTTATCATGGCAGGTGATTACTTATGAACTGTTTATTGACATCCTCTTTTCAATTCTCTTTTGCTTTCATTTGCTTGTCATTGTTTGTCTAAAACACATGCTGGGGACATTTCATTATTCTTGCTTCCGTGTCTGTAATATTGACTCACTAACATGCTTCCCAAACATTGTGTATTCACAGGAATGGACTGCTTTTGTGTCAAGAGATCCTAATTGCACTAATTGACATTAAAGTGTGTATGACATTCTAATCAAGACCAGTAAATGTGACAAGAATCAACTTACAAGAATTCATCCGAATTGGAGTTTATAGTTTCTTATTGTTTTATCACATTGAAGATCTGAGCTTCTTCATGTACACACAAACAAACATTTACTTTGCTTCTATGTTAGTTGAGAGTTAAAAAGGGCACCCTGTGGTGAGGTTGGGTTGGTTTAGTGGTATCAGTGGCTGGTAAACACATGCAAAGCAGCAGAAAAAGACTTACTGTTTTCCTGTCGTTGCATAGATATTGTTTTTTTTTTTAGACTTAACTTGCACAGTGAAACCAAAAATGAAAATCATCAATTACTGACGTCATTACAAACCTGTATGGCTTTCTTTCTTCTGTGGAACACAAAAGTTGATATTTTGAAAAATGTTTATATCAATACAATTAAAGGGATAGTTCACCCAAAAATGAAAATTTGATGTTTATCTGCTTACCCCCAGGGCATCCAAGAGGTGACTATGTTTTTCTTCAGTAGAACACAAACAGAAATTTTTAACACAAACCATTTCAGTCTGTCAGTCTTATAATGGAGGTGAATGGGAATCAAGGCTTAAACATACACAAACTAAACCAAATTAAACCCTGCGGCTCGTGACGATACATTGATGTGTAAAGACACAAAACGCTCAGTCTGTGCAAGAAACTGAACAGTATTTATATAATTTTTACCTCTGATTCACGCAATGTGCAAACTGTTCAAACTCTCATAAGCGCGTCCCCCTGAGCAAGTTCTCAAGCAGCCTGAGGCGTCTTCTTCTTCATCTTGGTTAATGTTGGATTGCAGACTTATAAGTGCATCACCACCATCTATATCTCAAGTGGACCATTGACACTGTCTTAAAACTAAAATTGTGAGTGTCGATGGTTCACTTGAGAGATAGATGGCAGTAATGCACTTATTCCCATTCACGTCCATTATAAGACTGACAGACTGCAACGGTTTGTGAAAAAAAAAGAAAAAAATCTCTGTTCGTGTTCTACTGAAGAAACAAAGTCACCAATGTAGCATCTGCTTAGGATCATGTACGATCGTTTGTGCTTTATGTCTTAGAAATTCCTTTTAGCCTTTTTACATCTGCATATAAATGACAGAATCTGGCCCCATAGTCTGAAGTTATACGGGTGTTAACTGTTCCCCTGTAGTGTAGTTTAATAAACATCCATATGTATTCACACTTGGTTGTCTGTTTTGCTGCTCACAGGACAAGGTCACTTTAACGTTCCGGTTTTGTTACATGCTCTGGGAAAAGTGATTTAGTAGGAAGATTATTTTTTGTGGCCAGAGAAATTATTTTAGTTAGGGTCAATAGATGATCAACACTGTCCATCATGTGTACGAACAAATCATTTTATTGTACTATTAATGCTATAATGCTACAAGTAATTCCTGAAGATGAATATGGTTAATTATAACCCGTTATGATTAATTATGCTCATCTCACTTTGAGCTAATTTGCTTCACTTACATCTTGGATGCCCAGGTGTTAAGCAGATAAACATCTACAGTAATTTTCATTTTTGGGTGAACTATCCCTTTAAAGCATCTGTTGACTCTCATTGTATGGACAAAAAAACAGACTTTTTGTGTGTGTGTGACAGGTTTATATATCCTAGTGGGGACTTAAACCTGAATACACACAGAATCATGGGGACTCGTGTCACGGTGGGGACCTAAACTGAGTTAAATGTCCATTTTGTCCATTTTTAGTTCAGAATTTAAATAAATTACAAAAGTCTCAATTGGTCTTTTTCATTTCAGCCTTTAAAAGTGCTCACAACCTATGAAGAAACGTTAACTATCCTTCCAAGCAGAACTGGTACAAAGCACCTTCTGATGTATTGTCTGAATGGAAATTAAATAGACTAAAATAATATTTGTACTAAAAAATTTTAATAGTTACAAAGAGGTTGATTTATAACATGTCATGAAGTCATACAGCAGCAATACCATTTGAATAATCGGGAACAGCCAAATATATAACAATACTGTACATAGGCTTTTGAACAGTATAATTATGAAGATTAATTGCTGGTCATGATAATATGAGTCATGCAACATTTGTTCATAAATTCTTTGTTATTAAGTCGTAATAGTAAAATAGAGTGTCGGGCTTTTGAATTGAGTTAAAAATGTCTTAAACACAGGGGATGAAATCTTTTTCTTTTTTTATGCAACTGATAAAGACAATTGCTGTTGGTATGCTGGTAAGGGTAAAATGTAATAAAACCACCCACAAGACAAAAATTCTTACAAATGCAATGATAATTTCAGGTATTGTTTCTGCAGTTGTAGATTTTTGTCTTGTATTAGGCAATTGGAAAACTACATCATCTTATTTCATTATGTGATGTTTTAAGACGTATGTATTATGTACCCTTTCAATCATTTCAATCATAGTTTTGATAATAGAAACAGGTTTTTTCAGTTGTAAGAAAGAAACAACAGAAGGCTTTGTAATTTCACAGTAAATTCTAACAAAAACGACCTGAAGGTGCCTCAAGCAACAAATGTCAAAGCAATTAATTGTATTCCTTATCACTTGTCCTCCTAAAAGACCTCTTTGGCAACAAAAGTAAAACAGAAAAGAGACTGTCACCCTCAAAAAATGTCTAATTCATTCACTAAAGCCTCTTATTGGCATTTTCTCTTAAACTACCTACTGTCAGAATTATTTTCATGGGCACCTTTGATCATGCCTTTTTGCTTTTGTTTTTGCTTCTTGTTTTTCATTAACCATTGAAGTAATAGTATTAAAATAATAGTATTTTAACTGAATGCATTTGTGTGTGTGTGTGTGTGTGTGTGTGTACTTGATTATGCTACATTGTGGCATTAAAAATTATTACAAATAGTAAATGATGTTTATCTGAGAGTGTAACAATGCAAACAGGTTTTCTGTAAGGGGTAGAGGACAGAAAATATTGTTTGGTCAGTATAAAAGTAATAGATAATATGAAAAGTCCCCACAATTCACAGAAATAAACGTGTGTGTGTGTGTTTGTGTGTACTCATCCATACTTCTCTAAAACTATGCAAGAAGCTGTTGATCTGTTCTTTAGGAATTTCTCCATCCAGATGGGTCAAGTATGTGCAGAGACTGAAATGTGTCGAAAGGAATCTGGGCTGCACCACCCTCAGGGTCCTCTGTGAGTATTTCACAAGCATGTTTCAAAGCACTTGTGACGGTCTGTGGGAACAGTACAGTAGAAATAATTTCAAAACATACACTTTTTTACATTGTTTAGCAAACTTTAAATGAGATGAACATCACTGTCTGTATAGTTTTTTGTAAATCTTTAGTTCATGTTCAACTCCTTAAAAATCTGAAACCATTTAAGAGTCCAACACTGCCCTCTAGAGCCCGTTAGTTGAATTACATTCCACAACATCTCAAATAAAGCCATTAGCATATGATATCATGATATCAAAAAAAAAAAAAGTTCACCCAAAAATGATTTTCTACTGAAAATCTGAAAATGTACTCACCCTCAGGCCTTCCAAGATGTTGATGGGTTTGATTTTTTGTTAGAACAGATTTGGGTCATTTTAGAATTACATCACTTAGTCAGCAATTGATCCCGAAGATTACTTGTGGATTATTGTAATGCTTTTATCAGCTGTTTGAACTCTCATTCTGACGGCACCCATTCACTGTAGCGGATCAATTGCTGAGCAAGTGATGTAATGCTAAAATTTCTCTAGATTTCATTCAGTGAAGAAACAAACTCTTTCTACATCTTGGATGACTAAATTTCCAAATAATTTGGAATAACCGTTTCTTTAATGTATAATTACGTATACAGTTACATATTTCTAGCCACTCGCCCCAACCAAAGTGCTGCATCATAAAGCAAAAAAACTGCATCCAATTGAGATTTTCACTGAAGATGCTAAGAGCAAGGATTGGAAAGCTTTTCCATAGGCAAGCACAGGCCTTTCCACTTCTGAAGAAGCTCCTCTTTTGTAATGATTTCTTTAGGTACAAACTTTATATATATATATATATATATGGTATTTGGGTTTGCAAGTGCTCCTTATGCAATGATGGGCTAATCTGATGCATTTTCTTCGCAAGATGTAGCTGTAAAAAAATATTATTTTCAAAAGTTTATCCCCGATTAATTCATGTTTAATTATCTAATATTTTAATTAACAATCACTTATTTTCGTAGTTTTGTTTTAGCTGAGTTGCTATGCTTTCTCTTGTGATATCTGGCAACGTATAAACACCATAGACTAAAATATAATAATAATTAAAAAAACGCATAAACAGCACTTCCATTCATGTCTAAATTTGATTGAAATCAACGTTTTTTGTTTAGTATATTTGCAACATCGTCTAGAAACATAGCAAACAGTTAAGGAAGGGTGGATGAGAAAATTTCATGATGTTCGTATGAACTTTCATGAGCAGAAGACTGTCAGGGTTCTGTCACTTCAGTCTAGAGTTATTTATGATTTTGTGACACTCTCGTCATGTCCTGTTGGTGAGTGTCTGGCTAGAGCCGTGCGCTCTCGTCTACGCGCCCTGTTTCCTTGTTTGATGTTGGAGCGTGGTGTTCAGACACCGCTGCTTCCAGCATTATATTAGTAAAGTGTGAGGCTTATTAACATGTACACCTACCCCAACCCTAAACCTACCCTTACAGTAGGATAAATACAGTGTCGGTAGCTATATTTGGCAAAAAACCTGCTTCGGTTTCATGTCAGGGTTCGTCTTGTTGTGTGAGCATGCGGTCTTGAGTTTGCTCAATCTTTACTCTCTTCTGTCTACGTGTATTGAGTTGTTTTGTGTAGCACAAGTTTATGTTAGGCCGCATGCTTTACTGTTGTTGTTTGTTTTAATTGCAATAATAAACAACAAAGATTACAGTACATACAAACAAACAGTAATGTGTGCATTACTCTTGTTTTGTGTTGCTGCAAGCGGCTCATGTTTTCGGCTTCGTGCTGTCATGTCATGTTGTGTCTTGTGCTGTGTAGCACGCAGCTTGTGTTTTTCATTGGCTGCATGCTTTCTTGTTGTGATGATTTGTGTGAACATGCGGTTTATGAGTATTCTCATTTGCTGCATGTTGCTGTCTTGTTTGTTCAAGCACATGGCTTTTGTCTTTGTTTCCTGTGTGCCATGAGACAATGTCAATTGTCTTGAACCCACCCATCTCGTTACCTGATTATTGGTTAATTTACCCCACCTGTGTTTCCCCTCATTACCTTCCTCATTTGATCTCTATTTATTCTTGTCGTGTTGGCAGTACTGTGCAACTTTGTTGTTATGTGTTCCTGTGTTGTGTTGGCCAGTCTGTTCTCCCTCTACGGGATAGTTTTTGTTTATTTCCATTAATAAAGCTGTTATTTTCCTGCATTGAGTCCTCATGCCATCTTTTACCCATAACCCTGTCAAAGACTTGGACTTCTGAGAAAGTACATGTTTACGGCCTATGCAAAGTGAAAACTTGTTTAAAGGTCATATGTGCATCATGCTGTTTGCTCCTGGTAGATGTGTTCAACTGTGGGTTAAGTTTCTTCGCTTAACTACATGCCTGCAGTCTTGCAAAACAATAGACATTCAAAGTATTTGGCATGTATCAGCTGTGTGGGACCAATTCCTCCAATATTCGAGACATCGTGATACATGCATCTGAACCATTTAATGACAATTACCTTTGAGAATCTCACTATACACATTGGAGAAAGGGTCAGGCTTGATTTTCCACTTTTATATGAAAAAAAAAATCTTCATCCTGCGCTGTGGAGGATTCTGCTTCGAGAATAATGCTTTTCTCATGGCTTTGATGTGACAATTCTCTCCACTCATGTCAGGAATTGGTTCACTGGTGCTTACAGGCCTCCGTTCGACCACTTCATGATGGTGAAGCTGGATGTACACAAATGGCTCTGTGATGTAGGGTTCGCATTCGAATTCCAGCTGCCTCTCTCTCTTGAGACAGACAGTCCACAAGTTCAGAGTCATGGAGTATATCGCCTCAGACCTCAGGGAAACTTCATTTTCATGGAAGTGAAATCTGAGACTGAAGTATCAGGGCTTGGAGAAGAATGTTGGACCGAACTGTGCAAATTTACCCTGGAGACACGTGAATGATTTCAGAGCCATGTGTGATTACCATCAGAGTTCTTCTAGCTTGATTTTCTTCTGCAAGTCTCTCTGTTCACTCTTACTGCCCACAGAATCATAATCATGGGTCACAGACTGATTATAACTGTTTGTCCTCAGTGGATGGACGACAAGCTACAAAACCCACAAGAGATCTTTCAGATGAAGAACACGTGGAGTTGTTCTTCATTCTCCACTGACTCTAAAAGATGATGAGATTGTACCATCACCAGTTACTTAATAAGGGGTTATTTGCCGGGTCTCTTTTTGCTTTTTAAGATGGTCTGTTGACCCCAATCTGTAACCTTTTATTAGTTTATTAAGATTCAGATGTTAAAAGTTTTTATTTGAAGTGCATTTTCCAATTAGTAAAACAGATTTTAAGTACATTTATCTTTAACCACCAGACAAAATGTATTCTCTAATAAATTATTCTAATAAATTAGTAACATTTTGAAATAAAAATTTGTTGATGAGTATTTATTAGCCTAATATTTAAAATGTGCTTTTATTTTTATTTTATACTATTTTGTTCGTTTTAGTAATTTTATGTTCTTTTGTCATTTACATTTTTATATTTTGCCTTAATTTTTTATTTCAGCTTTAGTTTGGTAACAGTGAAAATGAAAGGAAATGTAATACTTGGCCTACATTTATATAGTTAGCTGTCAAAGCAACATTTTTTTTTATCTTGTACGTTTTTCATCTATAATGTTTCAGATCAGTTTTAATTTAATGATCCAAAACGATGTTTAATAGTTTTAGTTTTAGAATCACAACACTAGCTATTCATATGAATAATGTTGTTATCGTAAAACTAAAACTATTACATTGTTATAAAAATATACAAAAATTAACATCTAATTTTAATAGCCTACGGATAGATAATAATGTTTAGAATAACAACTAAAAGAATGTAAAAAATTTTATGTATAATTTATTATTAACATAAACGTTTCGAACTATTTACACGTCGCGGAGAAGTTTGTCCTCACAGAGTTGCCGTAGCTGAGAAAAAAATGTCATATCTTGGGAAAATAGCAAAGGTAAAGTATATATATTTTATCACATTACAGGAATTCGAACCTTTGGGAGTACGGTTGTATTTGTATGTGTAACTAAATTAGATAATTATGCATAAAATGAAAGCTTAGATTTTTTTCAGTAAAGCGTTTATTTTGAGGACGCGCTAACGTTTCATCTCAGCGCTGAGGGGCAGCACTGATGTAGCTAAGCTAACTGGAGCTTATTGACCTTATAGTGATTCTGTATTTTTACATGTAAAATAAATGTATAAATGTCTTAAATAGTTTTTATTTTGTCACATGATTCTATAATATTTTCTTCGTGTATTAACGTTATATTATGTCCGGAATTCTAGAAAATCGTGTTCTGAGAGTGTGCCTCATCCTGAATCATTGTGAAACTGATTTTCTAGTAACTTACAACTCATATGCTTTGTTTTTGCTTCCTGGTAATATTGTTTGTTAATTTTAGTTTTTCAGTACTTGTACGTAATATGTGAATACATAATTTGCTTTGTTTCTAAGGTTATTTATTATGTCTTGTCTTGTCTTATGTTTGTTTTCTTTGCCCTGTCTTGTTGAGGTGGTGCTGCCCGTGGCAGGGCCTGGGTCCCTTGGCCTGATGTCTGCCAGTGTTTTTGCAGCAAGCAAGGCCAAAGAAAATACCACCACCCTGATGACGGATGAGGTACTTCCTGTGCACTGTGTTTTGGGATGGTGTGGGGTAGAATGAGGAGGTCACTGACATGATGTTGACATGATGTTTTACAACACCCCTGTATTCTTCAGCTTTCTCTGTATGACACTCCTGAGTCCCAGCTGAGGTACGAGGAGCCCGAGGTCGGTCATGTTGAGCAGGCTGTATCATCTCTGAGGAAGACAGTAGAGCCTTTTGTTTCATGGTGCCAGGTCTGCTACTGACATTATACTGACAGTGCATAATGAAGTGATTCAATAAGAAAGCTTGAGTTTTAGAGATGCAGAGTTTAGTTAATACAGGGAACTTAACACAGACAAATAAGAGGATGTACGTAATACATGCATATCTTCTCCAAATTGTATACATTATACATGATCATATTTATGATTCTTGTCCCCCTGCAGGATAAGACACAGTTTGCCATGGAGAAAGTACAGGCAAGTTACGGTTTTCATTTTAGCAACTTCACAATTATGCTCATAATTTATGACTGTGATACAGAATTAATCTGTAATATCTCCCATACCTTAATGTTTCTCTCTTTCAATCATAGTCTTACTACAAAACCGTTGAGCCTGGTGTGGATACCACTCAAAATATTGTAAAAGGTATGGACACAAACACATATTTCGATATTTGATGCCACAGAACCCCAAATATGATCACACTCATGAGAAAGACTTCTAATAATAAATTTGGATGCAGCTATAGATTTTTTTTTTTTTTTTTATGTTTAAAGACCTAATTAATAATGTCAGGAATAAATTTTAATTAATAATTTCATTAAGTTTATAGTTTGTAGTCAGTATTTACTTTTGTTTAAATGTGTTTATATTAATCAGATTAATATTATTGATTTTAATTTACTTAGATTTTTTTGTTTTATTTTCATTTTAATCCGTTTCATAAATATTTGTATTCATTTATTTACTTAGAAATTTCTTCTTTTTTTCATAATCTACTTCTGCATTGCATTTCTTTTCTTTTTTTTCAGACATGTATGCGTTTTTGAACGACCCTCCGTCTGAGTTCTTCCCCAGTGTGGGTGTTATAGGATTCTCTGGAATTCTTGGACTTTATTTAGCAAAAGGTAGGATTCTTACTCCATTATTATTGATTCAATTTTGATCATAATTTCTTTGACCTCTAAGAATTGTCTTATTTAAGAACCGTTTCTTGTTCTCTCTGTTGACAGGCAGCAGAATCAAGAGGCTGCTGTTCCCCACTGGGCTGATGGTTCTGAGCACTTCCATGTTCTACCCACAGCATGCGGCCTCTGTTGCCAGGGCAAGTTTACAGTTCTCTCTGTTTAGATGGACAGCATCTGTTGTTGTTTCTCAGCAGGCCGTCCAGTACAGACAGCAATAACTGAGGTTTTGAATAATGTAATGTCAACTACTGTACTCGTGTCCTCCTGGGATATTAACAGCGCTTGTCTGGAGGAAATGCAGTCTGTGAATTGTATGTTCAGATAGTCAGTGTTCCTTCCTCTTTTTTTCCTGTCTGGCTGTTCATAAATGCTAAACTACAAAGAGGAGGGATATTTGAGAATTTTTCCATGGATCAACTCCGTTAAATAAAGTGAATAATAGACTACTCCCTGCCTCACAGGAAAAGCACTGAAAATTATATGAAGCCTAATGAGCATGTTTTACTGTTAAAGATTTTACAAAATTCAAATATCAGACATCAGTCCACTGATGATGGAAAATATGAATTTACTGTTTTTTTTTTTCAACAGACCACAAAACACTACATATTTTCCTGGGGTTCAGAAGGGCGGGTTGTTTTGGAGGAACTGCTGAGAGGGAAAACATCATCCAAGCAAAAAGTGAGGAGAAATACGATACTTGGCAGTGTTGTACTAGTATTTTCCCTCTTCTAAGACAGAGTTCATACTGTGCTAATGTCCTGAGCAGATTCATCCAAATGATGAAACAAAAACATAAACTACTGTGCTCAACAATGCAAGTAGTTCAAAGTTAAGATTGTGTGATGATTTTGATGTTGCATATATATAACATTAAGATCATTCTAGAATTTGTAGAATAAACACCCTTGCTTCTCTTTAACCTTCTACCTTTTTCTTTCCAGGTTGAAAAAACACAGAAAACAGACAGCCAGAAATCAAGTTGAGACAAAGGAGTAAGTTTTACGAGGAGTTCCCGCTTTGCACCTGGATTCTGTTCTCTTATCAATGTACTGATCAGTTTAGTGGTATTTGCTATACTATTGTTGGTCATGTTTACTGGCATGCATATTTGACTGTGTTTTTTGTGCACTATATAATTTACTTTTGTACATAAATGCAGCAGTAACCATTTGGACCAACCCGGGAAAAAAAGAAAAAAAACTTTTTGTGAAACTTGCACTGTGAAATTTCCAAACATTTTAGTCAGTTACTTACTGATGGTTCCTATCGTATTTCCACCGGTGGTGTTGTTGCATTCTCTAGAACCTTCCTGTGCCACTATACAAAGATCAAATTTCAAACTTGCATTAAGTTTTCATAATCTTCACAAACTGATGATTTCACAAACCACATTGATAAGAGTCTGCTTTTTTAACCTTTTACCACTTTGATTAGAAGGAAAGCTTGAAGGTGTTAACTTATGCAAAAAAATAATTACACATCACTTTTTCTTTTCCTTGTTTAGACTTTTAATGCATTAAATTGGATACAAATAAAAGACTATTGATAAGCTAATCTGACATACAAACTACAGAATATGATTGAAATATAAGAATGAATACAAGAACTACTGTAACTTAATCTCAGAGTAAACTGCTCTATATTAATATGATGAATACCCACAGAGTATTTAAAAGTATTTTGTGTAAGCATTAAAGTATTACTTAAACTGAGAAATGGCTGTGAGCCATCCCTAGTTCCTCTTTGAACACTGGAACTTCGGGCCAGCTCACTCTTCGGCAGACAATTTCAGGAGATTCTCCTTATCGATCCTGAAAAGTCGCCAGCCCTCCTGCAGCGAGAGGTCGGAAGCCCCGCGTCGCTTGTAAAAGTCGATGGATGCCTTGTTGGACTCGGCCACGATGAAATGCATACTGCTGCACCGATTCTTCACCGCTGTCTGCAGGTGGAAACAGAACAGTCTATGGTTGCATTTCGACGTGTAATGCATAAAATCGACAATACGTAAAAGACTTCCATTTCTGTGGTCTATTTTGAGTTTTCAAATTTTTCATTTGTGTCAGCAGTAACATGGTTTTGTATCAATTTTTGTCTTTTGTGATGCAAACTGTATTTGCAACAAATGTAAACAGGATGACTTACATCACTGAGGGTTTTCAAGATTTCCGACCCAATTCCAAAACCTGTGAAGCATGTAATGGTCAATGGAATTTAGGAAGCATCTAGTTTCATAAAAGACACCTTAATAACACAACCTTACCTCTGTACTCAGTCATTACATAAAAATCTTCAAGGTAAAGCAATTTGCCAATCCAAGGGTCATAGGTGAAGTAGTACATGGCAAATCCAATCACAGAATAACCTGTAAGTGAACACTGGTGTCTTACACAATTGCATTACATGCTTGTGCATGGAAGTAAGAATATTAAAAGTAAATAATAATAAAAACGTTCAACATCACATGTTGTTTCTATTGGTCTACCTATAAACAGTCTATTGCGCTATTCAACAAGTTGAAGTTCACTAAAGATCATCTTTTGCATTGACATTTACCTTCGACTTTCTGATGCTCGGCTGGTACGTCTGCGACCACACAGTGGTAAAACGGGTGGTTTCCAAATCCGTCTTCGAGCAGATCTAAATACAGCATTTGTAGTCACTCCTGGCCAACTACTGAGCAAACTTAACATTTGATGATTAATGTGATCTCACCTTTCTCAGTTAGTTTAACTTGGTCTTCCATATCTTCATACTTAGCGAGTTCCTGTAGAAGGTGGAAAGAAAAGATGCGGTTTGAACTTGAACTTGTTAGAACGCCAAGTTCTGTAGACGATGGGCCTTGTTTTCATGCAGGGTCATATTTATATACTCCATCATTACCATAAAACAATTTAACATAAATATAAAGATCATAATAAGTAGGACATTAACTTTTAATATAAGAACATGGAGCAGTTCACTAATAAATGTATTTTAATGCATATTTATAAACTTTAAAAAAAGTTTCGACCGTATATTTTGCTATCCAAAATGATAATGTACTTAACATGCAATTAAACCAGTGTGAAGTCTACCTTTATGAGTCGCAATATGTCAGGCACGTCTTGGGGTTCCGCTTTACGCAAAATAAAATTGGCCATTTTCTTCTTTTACTCTTTTTCCCTTTTCTCACTAGTCCTCTATATGTGAAGTGAAGCAAAAGGTGTTTCTTCATTCGCTTCCCAGAGTATTACCCTCCGCTGTCAAGTTTGGGGTTTCTCCTGGATGGGACTCGCATGCAGCAGCTGACCCGACTGTGTTCACCTGGCTTTAGTAAATGTCCTTTGTTTGTCAACTAGGGCATATATGTGCCGGGTGGGGAGGGGTTTGGTTACCATTAGAAAGTTTTTTTTTTTTCGATCGAGAACCAATAACAGTTGTCCATTTGAACTACGTCATGACGCACTGAAGTGGGATTAAAACCTGTTTTAAAAAACTAAAGGAATGTATGTATTTTTAAACTGAAGTTTTGTTCGTTTGAAGAACATTTCCTCTTGAGTAATGTAGAAAACGTGTAAATTCATGTCAAGTTTTAGCATCTTTATGTCTCGCTGACAACATTGAAAATTTTCAAAACATAACGGTCGCAGTTACGGTACAAGTCGGCCGGTTAGTAGCTTCGTGAGAGAGACTTCTTTATTATGCGCTTTTAAAACGGTTAGTACGGTAAGTTAGACTAGCCGCTCCTACGTTTCAGGAAGTGATAATCACTGTCAGTTAAGAAAGCTCTCATCTGTGCAAGAAGTGAGCTCTTGAATGTCTCAAGAAATCGTTGTTGTTGTACAATAAAGTGGTGAGCCAAGAACAAGGAAGATGTTTTCTCCGCGGTGAGTTTTAAAATGCTGTCTTGCGTCACGCGGTTAGTGTAAACACATTATTTGTGAGTCATGCGTTAAGTATTCCAGACCAGCCTGGTCTCTCAATGGCACTCTTTTTTTTTTTTTTTTTTTTACATAGTTTCTTTAGTTAAAGGTTTAATACTCTTGGGATTTTACCATTAGCAGTTTTGTGTATTAATGGTTTGAAGTCAGCTCTCTCTTTCCATGTTTTTCTGTAAAGGGTCCTGAAGTCTGCATCGTCCCTAATGTGGCAGAGGATTTTTCACAGGTCAAATGTGCCAACAAGGGAAAGCACCAGATATGGCTGAGGGTAATTATTTTAAAACATGCAGGTAAAATGGGACTTAATGTAATATATGTTTTATTCTTTAATATATTACTAAAGCGAATGACCAGTATAATGTCCCACTTTACCTGTATCATGTATTCACTCTGCCCACATATACTTCTGTATGTTGTATATTTCAGTGTGCATCACTGACAGAAATTGAATTAGTAATCTCAAAGACTATAGAATACCTTAAAGGGACTTTAATTTAGTAATTCACATGAAATTATTTCCTAATTATTTACTATATATATATACACACTGTAATAATTATAATATTTATCTTATTACATCAGTGTGTGTTCCCAGTCCTGACTCGTTTTTATGTCCCCACAGGAAACACATTTTTACTTGTGAGCAAATGGTAAAAAGAAAGAACATTTACTCTCTTTGATAATCTCAGACAGTCTCTTCCGCATGTGGCTTAATAAACACTGTCCTGCTGTTATCTAATGGTACATGTGCTTGTAGTTCTTTGTACTTTCACAGCTAGTATTTTTCTTCTTCCAACGCCTTCACCCTGTGAGCATTCTGTTCATGCAGACTAGTCTTGGTTCCTTTCTAATACATTGTTTCTGTTGACTAGTTTTGTCTGTGTCACCATATATATTATGGGATAATACAGATGCCTGCTAAACTTTAATTTCGCAACACTACTCTTAAGTGAATACAGTATGTGATATCTGAGCACAACTTCAAGTTCTGTTTTGTTGGCTGCCTTATTTTCCCAGTTCGCAACAGGCTGAGGGAGATAGTTGGAGCATCCACAAACTGGAAGTATGTTACTGTCATTTACATTTATATGTTATGCATTTTGCAGAATAATAGTCCTTATGTAACTACTAATAATGTTGCCATAAAATGTTGTGTTTTCTCCATTTTGTTGTACAGGGATCATCAGCAAGCATTAGCTGAGCGTGCATCATTAAGCCAGTATCTCGCACAGAGTCAAGAGGAACTTCCTGCAAAGACAATGAAGGACAGTGCAATTGAAGCGCATCTTCCTCTGGGAACCCAGCCTGCCTTGAGAGAGAAATACCTCAACTATCACAACAGTGTCAGGTGCTAAAAAGACCACCACTTCTCACCTGCTGCATTATTTCCTGATGCCTGTCTATTATTAAATTTGTGGCGTTTAGAATATATAAAATATCACAAATAGCCATTGTTGAATATTCATTTTGATCGGAGTACATTTCTTTTGCTTAAATACCCTTTTCTCAACAGGTTTGGAAGGATTTTGGAGGACTTGGACAGTTTAGCAGGTAATAAATACGTCTTAGAAATATAGGAAGAAACATTTTATGTTCCTCAGTGAGCTTTTCTTATAATACAATTTTTTCCTTACTGTGATGTTAAAAGTTCACATTCTTTTTCTCTTTAGTGCTCATCTGTTACTCTCACACATGGAATAAGGAGCTGAAAAAGATCTCCACTGTCTATTGTCACCGCCCTAGTGGACAAGATTGGTATGGGCTTCTTGAATTAGTACACTTTTTTTTGTTTTTCTTAAATTAATTAATTCAAATTCTTTTTTTTTATGTTCCACAGACATGAGAAAAAACATCATCTACCCTGACTGTGACATCAAGTTCACAGGTCATGTGACATGGGTTGGCAAAACCTCAATAGAAGCTAAAATGCATATGTCTCAGGTATTCCTAAAGTCTGTCTATAAAAACATGTATTAAATGTTGCACATGAAAGTAGCATTGAACTAAAATGAGCTGTTTTCTCAGTATCATGACGGGGCGTACACTGATGTATTAGATGCCACTTTTGTAATGGTGGCTCGAGATCCTGAAAACAAAAGGTAAAATTAAACATGTTGGTATGATCAAACATATTTATGATTGCTGTATCGTGTCTGTATATTAATGCATGGTTATGTACTGTTTATCCAGGGCAGCTTTTATAAATCCACTAAAACTAGAGAGTCCAGAGGAAGAGGCAATTTTTCAGCAAGGAGAAAGTGAGTAGCACTTTTGTTTGTTTGTAAGCACAAGTGCGACTTCAATTTGAACCATTTAGAGCAAGACCGATGCTCTCTATATTGATCAGTTAAACAAGACGAGGCGTGTGGAGCTGAGCACAGCGTCTCTTCTGAAAGTGGCTCCTACAGCTGAAGAGAGGACTCTTGTTCACAACCTGTTCCTCAACACGCTAGACACACGGTCAGATTTATCATTAAAAACACTGCTATAAATCTTTCTTTTTTTTCACCCTTTTTTAAACAATATTTACCTTTTCCCAATAGAACTGTCAGCTTTCGTAGTCGTATTTTACCACCCAACTCCGTGTGGATGGAAGATGCCAAAATGAAAGGGCTTGAGATTTGTCATCCACAAGTAAGTACTTTTTTGCTGTACTTAGGCCTAAATGATGAAACTGACGATGTCAGTTTGTATGTTTGCTTTTTTATTTATTATTTTTATGTAGCTGCCTGGACTTTCTTTTGTTCTTTGCATTATACAGGAAAGAAATATCTTCAACCGGAATATTTGGTGGATTTTTGATGAGAAAGCCTATGAACTTGGTTGGGCGAATGCTTGTGCATTTGCGTAAGAGATTCCCTTTTGTTATCTATTGAATATTACCCGTAAAGAAGTATTTCATTGCATCACATGGCTATATTTGATTCTTTCAGTGGAATGCAGACCAACGCTGGTGGCTGTAGATGACATCGTATTTCGAAAGCCAGTAGAAATTGGCTCTTTGCTATTGCTGTCCTCACAGGTTTTAACTTGCTTAAATATCAATGCACTAATTTGTAGCCATTTTTTTGTCCTTCAGAATAAGATTGATGATAATACTGTTCTGTCAGGTTTGTTACACTGAAGGGGTGCACATCCAGGTCAGGGTTCACACAGAGGTGCTTGACCCATTGACCCGGCAGCACAGACCACAAAATGTGTTTCACTTTACATTTCGTGTTGACAAGTGATATCCCAGCTATTGTACCACAGAGCTATGGAGGTCAGAATACAGATTTTTACAAATATTGTTACATTATATACATTACTTGTAACTTAACATTGGTGTCATTTGCAGAGTCTATGCTTTACCTGGATGGAAAGAGGCACTTTGATGAGACCATGAGGAGCCACAGGTTGAGCATCTGGGATCTGCTGAATACTAGAATGAGAATTCCTACCAAAGCTGCAATGATGGTCACCGCTGTAGTTACATAAGAGTGTGTATGTGTGGATTTGACTATTCGTTTTTTAGTTCCGTCTATTTTATATTCACAATATTTTATTGTTTGCTGCATTTTATATAGATGTCAAATATTATTTTTCCACAATTTTAAACTTACAGTGGGAGAGGAGCATTTAGTTAAATGGTTTTGCTTGATTGGGGCAATATTAAACCTATTTAGTCATTGAGACATAAACAGACCATGTTTTGTTTGCACTACAGTGTCATTTATAAACCAAGTTATTTTGGTTGTAATTCGGTGGAATTAACCTGTTTTGTATTGTTACTGATTTGAGTGCAGGCAAAGCGATTCATGAACAACTTGTATCCTGGTAAAGTATATTCAGTATATGCACAAATTCTAAGAACAGGTTCTGTCTTTTATTCTTGAGGTCATAAACTGGAGATCAAATTATGAGGGCACTGCCTAACAAAAACACTCCAAAACTTTACCAAACACATCTGGTCTATAAAGCACAGTATGAAAATCAGGTTATGCTGTTTCAATCTGTGTATGTATTAGAATGCTGACAAATTGACTTGTGTCTATATACATTCCGTTTTTGCATTTTATTATCTTAAATGCAACAACCCACCATGGACCATTTGCAAAGATGGTAGTGTGGTCCTAAAATGAACTCTGTAGGAAGTTATGTAAAAATATAGTGGAAGGAAGTTCAGGGAGATTAATATGAAGCCTTTCATGTGCACACTACAGAATGATCCAAAAATGACCAGCGAATGCATGCCTTTTTATAATGTTTTGGTTCACAATTAATATTTAGCATGATTTATTTTACAATTATTTTATGTTTGTATTCTTGATTGTTTCTTTTTAACACAGAACCTTAAATATGCTTATTTACATACACATGGACTACACATGCCTTATGTATAACGCACATTTCGAGGCGAGTACTCTTGTGAGACACAGTGAGGCGACCCGCTCCATGTAAAATAAAAATTCTATAAGGGTAAATTTACTTATGTCTGGTGTGTTCATCTACATCAACATTTTACTGAGCAAACGGTTAGTGAGCAGCGTTTTTCTGAATGTGACTGACTGCCATCCATAGCTGCCATCGAGTGACAACTCCGCGAAATTGCAAGTGTGAGAAGCGGCCACTATACGTCACGCATACTATTCGGTCACGTTAAGACAGCGAGTAAATATGTTACTTTTTGTCGCTTCTAAAACACCTAGAGCATGTTTAATTCTATGCCAACTTATTAACTTTCTCCTCTATTTGCTTAACGATTCCTTGATAACTTTCTAAACATGGTCGTAAGTAGACACTAGCCGTGTGTTTGTTGTGCGTAACGTTATTTATAACCATTAGCACGGTGCGCTGAGGATCGGGAAGTGAAATAAATCTGCAAGTTGTGATCTGTTGTTGATTTGAAGAAAGTTACTGGTGTTCTTCAACGTGTTGAGAGAAGAACAAAAAAAATGATGTTGTGTCCACGGTGAGTACACCGGTATTTTCTGACTGCATTTATTAGGAAAGACACGTGTTTTATTTTATCTGCTTGCTATTTACTTGTTAATGCATTGTTCAATTTAAGCAGGCTTTCTCTTGACTCTATTTTCTTTTCAGCTCACTCATTTTGGATAGGGTCCTAAAGTCTGCAGTGACCTTCCCTTACAGGAAGTTCTCAATGAGTCAAATATCCCAACAAGGGAAGGTTCCAGATATGGCTGAAGGTAACTGCTGGGATAGACATTCTTGTTATGCAGTACCTTTTTAAATGTTTAGTAAAAATATATAGCAGGCTTTAAAAAAATTTTTTGGTTGAGATCGGGCACTTTTAAAATATTTTCTAAGTGGCAAAAAAAAAAACGAAGAAGCATAATACAATGCATAATAGAAATAAAAAGTTAGCCATTGTTCAGCAAAGGATTTTGTTTTTAAGGATTGACAATGTAATCGTTTATTATCTAATTTGGACTTTAATCCAACAGGATGGGATGTTTTTAATTGGTATCTAACCAACTAATATACACCTATCACAGAATCCATTGCTAATAGATACAGATGTTTGTGTTCCTTTTTGGAGGAGTATGTCATTTTTTGTTGTTGCAAACAATGGTAATCTGGAAGAAAATTTAATTTCCCTGCCTATTTTTATTTTATTTAAAAAATATATATTTATTCTTAATTCATTTTGGCTGTTGAAGGTTAATATTTTTTTACTCTTTCTCTCTGCATGTGTCTACTCTCCTGTTATATGAAGTTTTATAAAGCATTTTTTTTTTTTAAATATAAATGCATGTAGCCTTTAGTACATCTGATGTTATTCATTTTTTAAATGCCTTTCTCTTATAAGACCTTATATCTTGTCTTTAATTAGTAGTGTACTCAAGCATTCCTGTTTTGATTTCTGCCTTTTGCTTCCTGTTTTGCCATGTGTCCATTATCCACATTTTCCCCCCTCAGTTTTATTTTCTAAAGAGCTGTTTTGACCAACAAAACAGTTTTTTTTTAGTAATGTAGTTGCCATAAATTGACCTGCATTGTCAGACTCATTAGTGTAAAGTTTGAACTGTCTGTGTTTCTAATACTAAAACTGACAGGCTTACCACTTGAATGTGTGATGTCTCCTTTTAGAATTTTGGTCTTTTTTTTTTTTTTCTTCACAGTTCGCAACAGGCTGAGAGAAATAGTTGGTGGATCTACCAACTGGCAGTATGTTCCAAACATTATGCAAATCAATTGGAGGTCTCTGAAATGTACACTTAATGATGTATTGTCTCCATAATATACAGAGATCATCAGCAAGTGCTGGCTGAGCGTGCAACACTAGGCCAGTATCTTGCTCGAGTCAGGATCAACTGCCTACAAAAAGAATGAAGGACAGTATGATAGAGGCGCATCTTCCTCTGGGTTCCCAGCCTGCCTTGAGAGAGAAATATCTTAACTCTCACAACAGCGTCAGGTGCTAAACATTTATTCTGCACATGCAGCTTGGTTAGTAATCACTGTTAGTTTGTATTATATTGTATTGTTAATGGGGGGAAAAAAGTGTCATTCTGTTTTTTCTGTTGTTGTTTTTTTTCACAGGTTTGGTCGTATTTTGGAGGACTTGGACTGTTTAGGAGGTAATATAGATTTTAATAATATAAGTAATATAGTTAGGCTGGATGTTACATCAAATATTTTGATAATATCATGATATATTTGTTGGCGATATAAAATTTGAGGACAAGACGAAAACAAAATCTGATACTGTAAGTCAAAATAGATCTGTGCTTCTTGTTTTGGAGTGTAAATGTAAGCCGATAGACTTGTCCTATGCCCCAAATGTTCTCCCCCACTTGTCCTATGTTAAATGTACTTCTTTGTTCATCAGGTTTCTTGTTCTTCAGATAACTCTCTTTGTTGTTGCAACAATCAAAACATGTTGTTTCAAGATTGCACTTTTTGTATAATTTTTAATTGGCACCTTTAAGTACAAGTTTTAAATATCGCCTTTGTTTTAATTTAACAAAATGTTTTTGTTTTAAATAGTGCTAATTTTGCACTAAACTATTTCTATGTAATTTGTAACTATAGCTGTTCATAAACATCATATCTTTTCAAGGGAGTCTTAAAAAACTAAACAAATTTTAGAAAAATGTTGATTTATGAATTTTTTGCTATTTTGCCCAGCCCTACTACAGTTAATGTATGCCATAATAACTGTTTACAGTGATCACATAAACACAGGGTATCAAGCTGTCTCATTCTGTCTTTAGTGCTCATCTGTTACTCTCACACATGGAATAAGGAGCTGAAAAGATCTCCACTGTCTATTGTCACCGCCCTAGTGGACAAGATCGGTATTGCTTCTTGAAGTAGTATACGTTTTTTGTTGTTTCTTAAATTTATTAATTCAGTTCTGTTT